>NW_019384517.1:587701-650169 GCF_000671375.1 Centruroides sculpturatus
AAAGCTTCAACTGGGAAATTTTACCTCATCCACCATATTTGCCAGATATTGCTCCCAGTGATTATCATCTTTTTCGGAGTTTGCAGAATTTTTTAAAAGGAAAAACTTTTGAGGATGAGAACAATGTAAAAAAAAGCTATTTCTGAATATTTTGATTCAAAACCGAAATCATTTTACAAAGACGGGATTAAAAAGCTACCATCAAGATGGCAAGAAATTGTACAAAATAATGGTGAATACATTATAGATTGAAATAAGATTTAATTAAAATTTTTTGTAGATAAAAATGCGCACGAACTTATGGACTGACCTGATATATTTTGTTTGATAGTACTGCAGTTACATCTATTTATAGTGACAGGTACTATGTTTAGGATGAGTTGATATAAAGCCATTGATCTATCTTTGTGATTATTTAAGGTATTAAAGTATTTGTTGCATTCAGAATTGTATGGAATATGCAGTACAAATATTGATGGTGTCATTGCTACCAAATGTGTCCAAATCAAACCAATATTCAGTTGACCTGTTTTTGGCTGCAAAAGTACAAGCCAGTGGACTTTCATTGCAAAATGGTAAAGTTGTATGGCGATGTGTGCCTGTCCAAAACTACATCATGGAACGGTGTGTGAAGTTCTGTAAAGGTTGCAATATGACACAATGTGCATCAGTTTGGGTGGCCATCCACATCCAACATACCTGACAACATGCAAACCATTGATGATACCATTTAGGCAGATTGCTATGTAACCATTTAACAACTTTCAGGACCTCAGCATCAGCTGTAGCAGTGTCCATAACATCACACAGGGCTTGGAATATGGCAAGTGGTGTTGCCAATGCATTCTCTGGGCACTGAATAGCAATCAGAAGGCATACTGTACGGTGGTCAGTCTCAAATATCTGATGTATTTCAATGTTAAGATTCCTGGAGTGAATTGTTTCCAGTAAAAAAACCAGGTGCTACCACTGGAAACCAAATTCCAAGTTAGTCACCGTGCATCCATCCTCACCTTGTCCCAAGAAATTCAAGGGCCAGACATCTGCCCAGAAATATTGTCAACTCTGTTCTTCAGTTATCATGGGCCATTGCTTCTGAACTTCAAGAAACCAGGGGCCATATTCTGGTCACTGTCTCTTGTCTCTCACAAGCTGGTCGCTGATTGTCTAATCATTTGGATTAGCCAATCAGCGACTGGTTTGTGAGAGACTAGAGACCAGAGATGGTGACCATAATATGGCCCTTGGTCTACTGAAAAAGTTCCTCAAAGGACAATGGTTTTAGTTGAATAAAGACATGATGATGATTATATAGGACTTTATACAGTAAGCTGTAACCAGCTGACTTCTATCAGATCTATCTTTAACCTGATTCATCAATAAAATGATTGTTTTAATGCCAGTGATGATTTATTCTAAATAGTCCTACCAGGTCTTACAACCCTTGAATGAAACTTTTGATCATTCCTTCAGGAAAGAATTGTCAGAAAAATGACATATCAGCAAAATTATCATCATTGTTACAATTTATTTTGTGTTTTTAATATTTAGGTTGATAAAATTAATGTTTTTAAATAAAACTCTGGAATCAAAAGGAAGAGACAGTATTGAATTTAATTTCAAATGATTTTAATATGCTAAATAGGAAAGTTAACATATTTTATATTTTATTTTAAATGTCATAAAAATTCTCATTTATTTCCAGAATATTAAAAAGTAATACAGTATTTTGCTTTTTTACATTTTTATTTTATATGTTGTTTTCTCAATTGAATGAGAATTCAATTGAATATGATTGTAAAATATGAATTGTGGAACATTGTTGTATCTCCTAACTTACAAGGGAAGATCATGAATGATTAACTGGGGATTTGGACGAGCAAGACTCAGATAGAGGCTGATGAGTGATAAGCAACAGTAGAATATTAGCTGCAGCTGGCCAGTCTTTTTTCAAATGTGTTAAATATCAAAATTTCGAATATTTCTGATTGAGTTCTTATTTTGTTTTTTCAACTGTAGATCTTGATTAGAAGAATAAAAATATCGAATACACTTTTGCTGTAAAATCAATAATTTAATGGGAATATTACACTTTTTGTGACATAAAGACATTCTAAGAATACTAAAATTGCACTTTTTCAGCTGCATAAGTAGTCATGCAGAGCTGTCAGATAGTCAAAGAAATAAGTTACCAAAACTTTGCTTTGAAAAACAAGCTAGAATATACTATATAGAATGGCTGTGACCATTACAGCATTCTTGGTGGCAACGATGTGAACTATTGACCACCATTTTACTTTCAGTCAAAAACATGAAGTATATTGCACGTTGGGCAGGATTTTCACTGTAGAATCTATTTTTCTCATCTAAATCTATATTGTTTTGTTTGCCTCTAGATTTGAAATTTAGGCAATTAGATAAGTAATATAAATCTAGATTGTTTCATCTCGAATTTACCTATTTTTTAGATTTTATTTAATTATTATAAAGAAGGTAAGATCAGAGTTTTAAAGTGGTAAGTGTAGTACTTAATGCTTAATATAACAATATTTTTATAATCTAAGTATGAGCCAGGTCTTGAAGGGCTTTACTCTCAGCCATAAGATTGTTTATTTATAGTGTACTCAGGTCAGTCTGATCTGTACCATACTCAGTACATTGTTGAATTTTTTCTTAGTGTTTTTTTTCTTTTGCAGAATATAAGTAGTGTTCTTGTGTTTTTATTATAGTTATAGTTTGTGAAAATAGTTACAAAGAAAAACTACATTTTGACTTTTGTCATGTTATGAAACACATTGTTGAAGTTAAAATCATTCTAACATGTAAGAGGCAATAAGGAGCTAATAACTGTGGAGAATAAGTGTTGCATTTTCCATCAAAAATAGACAAAGAAAACATGCCAGTAAGTGAAAGAAACTGATATCTGGAAACTGTACCATTAGGATGTGTACAAATTGTGCACTATACATCATTCTGGATAACAAAATTATATTAACATGAACTAACCTTTTGCTGGTTATGTTATAGACAACAACCTTAGACACTGAAGCCATGAACCTGAAGAGTGATTGGAAAATTACCTATTCGAAATGCATTGTTAAATAGGCGAAATAGAGAACTATTTTTATCTAATAGAGAACTATTTTTATCTTGGTCTCTGAGACTAGTGGTATTTATCACGTCTATAATGATAAGTGATAAATACCACTAGTCTCACTATTAAAAGAAACCTTTACTTATAACTTTTCATATTTTTACTTATTATTGAATGGCCAAAATTAGTTTCAAGGGTAGTGATGAGTTTTAAAAAAATTGTAAACGTTAATAATGAATAACATCTTCATTAAGTCCTACCTCTTTCGAGATATGACACATGACAACCCTCTATCTCCCCCACCCCTTTAATATTAAGGAGCTATGATGCTATTAAATTAAGCTATTATAAGCTAACATAAGCTATCATACCAAATTTAGTTTCTTATAGATGCTAACACACATGTATGGAATATTTTTTCTTTTTTGACATTTTTGGATTCAAGATGTCTCAAAACGTGGAGATTTGAAAAAAAAAAAAACTCTGAGGGTCAAATTTGACATGATTCCAGTGCTTTCCCTTGTTATGTACATATAACAGCCAAGAAAGTAAAATTAAGAATGATTAAAAATGAATTTAACCTATCATTACAGAATATTTTATCTTGTTTAGAAATGTTTAAATAAAAGGTTAAAGAAATGTCTTGTTATTTACTTTCAAAATTGAAAAAAAAAACTAAGTAGGGAAATTTTGACATGCACCATTTTAGTTAACAGTTAAAACTCTTTCCTTTGCACACTTTTACACAACAAGTTCTAGCTCATTGCCTTTGCACAACACAAATGCAATGCCTCCTTGACTAAAATGAAAATGGTGAGCATGTATTCAATTTTCTTCCAACATGGCGTTGCTACAGCCACACTATAAAGTATATTCTATCTCGTTGGCTCTGAAGTAGTCCAAAGTCGCACAATTGCAAATTCACATAAAATTTTTAATTTTTAGACATTGGTCAAGTTATTGCATAAAGAGAGCTTATTATATTTTTATATACAATATATTCTCGGTAATAAATTTTCATGATGACAAAAAAAAGTCAAACTCTATATTTATATTCTTGGAGTATATCATAAAGTGTTATAAAATGACAACCTTACACATTGTAATTATAGGAACCTGTGTTATAGTTCGGATTCCTATATGACGGCGAAAAAATTGCGACGGTATCCGTACAAACCTGGTAAAAAAACTCCTATAATTCGGTAAAACGTCATCGGGCAGCGAACTACTTTCCGCCGTCCAGCGCCACGCTACAGAGAGTTTAGGCGGGTAAATTGAGTTTACTATCGTCTTTACAGTTAATAAATTAGATACTGTAAGTCTAATACAGTACTGTAATTTTATACATTTCTTGTGAAAGAAACATTTCTTATTCAACGGCCATAAAAATTATTTATATTAATGATGTCTCCAAAGTTCAACGAAGTTTTCACAGAAAAATAACTTATCAGAAATCACGCCCGCCATTTGGTGCTATGCTCCGCGACGAAAACAAGCTTAAACAATGGCGACGTCGAACGGTGCACACTCGGTAAGTAATCCTACAATTTTTTATTTATAGCATAGTTTATACGGATTATTCTAAAAAAAAAAAAATACAGTATACGTATTTTGGAAATGTTGAGTCGAATTAGCCTAGGAATCGATTAATTTTATGGAAGAAAGCCTTTCAAACAGCCGTAGTCCGTAAACTTCACACGTGTCGGGCTGTGATTGGCAAGGTCTCCTAAAACATCAATTTCGTAAAAAACGGAACATATCTACCGTGTTATAGGGGGGTGGACTGTATACTATAAGTAAACTGCATTAATAACTAACAAAAAAAATATCCAAAACTTAAGATCAATAATGATTAAAATCACTTCTTCTATATTGTATTTTGGTTTATATAGAGATTCTAGCTTTACGTGATCTTTCTTCGATAGACTTGTGATGATCGCTATGCAACCGAAAAGCCGGCCTTATAGAAACGGCCTAAACGTGCTCGAGGGGAAAGAATGCCCTCCTGGAGGACTTTTATGGGAAACTGGCCCCTATTCAGGCGTCATTGACATGGAGAAAACCCGGAAAACTCCAGGCTGCCAGCCTGCGAACCCACGACCGAACTCTCAGTGTTCAGGATTTAGTAACTCAAGTGTGGGAATGAAGACCGCTTGGCCACTGGTGGGCATTAAAAATGCTTGATGTATAAAGTGGCAGAAATGTTGAGACTTCAAACTAAATTTACCCAATTGGAGACCATCACCGAAACGCCATCAAAAATAACCCAGTCGATGATTTTTCACCTGTCTGGCAGCTGTGTAGTTATTTGAAAAGCGCCCTCGTTTGATACGAAAATAAATCGGGTTCAAATAAGCTTGCTTTTAAAAAAATCTTTTTCATATTTCTGTTACTTTGTTTATTTTGATTAACCTTTCACGATTTTTCAAATGTTTCATCATAATATTACGATGCATTAATTTGCATTAATAAAATAAAGAGATAATTTTATTCAGTAATTATTTTTCTTTATTAAATGCTCTACATTTATATGTATATTGCTGAAAGGATAATCAAAATACAGTAATACTAGTAACATAGAAGTGTGAGAAAGGTGAAAATTAGGATAAAAGAGAACAGTCGATTTGAAACAATTTCATTTTCGTGTCAAACTAGAGCAGTTCTCACGTGACCACCGAAGCGGATAAAAACGCGTACGTTTTAACGTTTTTAGCGTTTACTTCACAAGAAAATGTAATATTACCGTTAAAATATTGCGTTTACAGGAAAATTGAATTAGACTTTTTTATTCCTCTACAATGACCTACAATTAAAAAAATGAACTCGATCAGACAAATTCGAAATTTCCATATTCAATGCATTAAAAAAAATTAAGGCCAGTTGCAGTTAATATACTAGCATTGCTTATCACTTATCAACCTCTATCTTTTGAGCCTTGTTTCGTCCAAATCCTTGATTAACCATTCCTGACGTCCCCTTGTTAGCATGAATGAATGATTCGTTGCAAAAAATTGAGACGATCCCGCTTATTTCATGATTATTAAAGATAGATGGAGAATTTTATCAACATCTTTGATTTGAAACCAAAAATAATAATAGTTAAAATATTGCAAGAAAATCTATGCTTCTTATTTCGAAATATTTTTAATTTTATGAAATTATTTAATTACTAGACTGCTTCGCCCACCCTTTCATTCACTTGTCCCACGGGCTTCACTTTCTTATTAAGAATTTCCAGATGATTCATCGATTCCCTGTGCCGCCGAATTTTTTCACCCGCGACGGTAAAAGTATCATGACGATTTTAAGGTAAATAGGAGGGCGATTTTTTTCAAGCTCCGATGGTTTATAAAAAAAGAGGCAACATTCTATGACAAGGGGATGGAAAAGCTCGTCCACAGATATGACAATGCTTCAATCTTCACGGTGATTATGTCGAAAAGTAACCGTGTTTATACCTAACTTTTGGTAATAAATTCATTTTGTTATTTATACTTGTTTTTTTATGGACCATCGGAGCTTGAAAAAACAGCGTACGTATTTTACTTATATAGAGTAAATTTAATTAGATTAGTATTGAAATTAATCATTTGATCGTAGAATTCAGATTTAAAAGAAAGACTAAATCTAAGAAATCATAAGTGAAAAATGTTATTTATCATGATTGGATTTAGATTTTCTGAAATTTTAGTCTGATATATTTTGAACAAACTTTTAGATAATTTATAAGAATGTTCACATCACAGGACTTTCTTTCAAATTAGCTAGAACTGTGTTGTGCTGTTTTTTTAGTTGTTCTCTCTCTCGCTCGCTTATATTGTATGCAGTGTTTGAAATTTTTTTGAATGTTTTGTAAAAAGTTTTTTGTTATATGAGGAATTTTTCTGTTTTTAATTTCTGTTTGGATTTTTGGATGTTTGGACTTCTTTTACTTATTTTCTTTAAGTTAAATTAATAATATTGTAATAGATCAATTGCATCTATTATAAAATTCACGAATTAATAGCAATTATCTAATTTGTACAATAATTTTTAAACGTTTTTATTTTCTAATGTAACTTATGATCTCTTTCCATGGTTTCATCCCTCCCAGTGGAATGAAACATGATTTGATTAATAAATAATTTTTTTGTTTTATCAGAAACCAGAAATTAGTTCAAATTCAGAATTTAACCGTGCATTAACATAATTTTTTTGTTTGCAAAAACTAGCACATGAAAGAGCTCTCTTACGTTCATTGATTCTTATTTGTGTTTTTATTGTAGACTGTGCTTTCTGCTTTTTCAGATAAATGTAATCCGTTCCTATCATTTTTTAATACTGGCCAGAACCCGTTAAATATTGTATTTGGTTTGATTAGAATATGACTTGCCAATTAGTTTGATGTCACGGTCATTAGAATTTTGAATGGTGTTCATAGAATAAAATATTTAATAATCTCTGTTTCATTTTTAAACTTTCTAGTTTCAAGATCAGATTATGGTTAGAATTTTCAATTCATTTTGTTTATCTAAAACATTGCATATATACTTTAATCCGACAGCTCAGTAGTCCGACGCACTTCCCGTCAAGGTACCCGTCCCCGTTACGTGTCTGCTTGTATAGAAGCATGTCGCGATGTGAATCTCCCCATCCAATTTTTACACGATGACACACATTTCGTGTGTTTTATGTGAGCAGTTCTGTTCGAACAGTTGGAGTAGAGAATATTGTAAGTTANATTCTTCTTGAAGAAAATTTAGTTTCTTCCATAATAATTTACATTTCGTAACTATAAAATGATGACTTACAATATTTTGAATTAAGGTTTTTGGACCAATTCGTTCCTTGAGAATTACAGTTAAATTTTTCTTTTTCTGTTTGAAACATGAGAACAAATAATGGATGTGTTCTGACCTAAATCGTTTACTATCAAGAGACTATCTTTTCTGCTAGAATTGTACGTTAAAAAAGTAACTGCTGTTTATTATGAATCAAACAATGTCATTTTGCAATCAATGAGACTATTAATTCTAGTAAATAGAACTTGAAATGGAAACTACTATAATTATTCTATGTATAGCTAATGTAAACGTTTTTCTCTAGAATGAAAGTATTTTATGTAAATGTATATCCATATTAAAAACGGTATTTTTACACACACTAGAGTCTTGATTATTCGGCCTTTGTTATCTGGTAACAAGTGTCGGGACAAACACCTGTAACAGTTTTTTTTTTCTTTTAACTGTAGATAAAAATTTAGTTTTTCAAAAGAAACATTTATTTTTCTTTTAAGCTTTTTAATATAATAACTTCGTTTTAAGTTTTTTTTTTTTAAACATTGAAATATTGAATACCGTCTAGAATTGAAATTGAATAAAATGATATTTTTACAGCTTTTTATTACTTTTTATAACTTTTTATAATGCATTCCCAAATACAGTATTATCGGAAGTTTTTCTTATTCGATCCGTCACAAAACTTATTTAAGCCGGTTAATCGAGATTATTGCAATTTAATCAGTTTTTAGTATATATTAAGTTATTGTAAATTTGAATATTAAAAGAAATTATTCGTATATTCTGTTTTTATTTAAGATTTCTCATATTAAATTCTGTTTCATTTTTAATATGAACGATATAACTGTCAGAAGTAATCACAAGACTCCCGATAAAATTACTAGGATTAAATTTCTTATATTATTTACTGATATTAATAATTGCTATAATTTTTATGAACCTCGTTACTGATAGAACTGCAAGATAATGTTTCTAAATTAAAAAAGAAAATTGTTCTTTCATGAAAGTTTTATTAACTAAATCTGAAAAGCAATAAGCAATTTCTGGTATTCATAATTGGATAGGTATAAAAGATGCCAGTATAATAATAGAATTCGATATATTAGAAAAAAGATTAACTTATTTCTGTTGTTTATTATACAAAAAGGATATTTGATACTTTCTCTTATTTAAGAAAAGAGTTTAATGATATACTGTCGTCGTAATGTTCGAATTTTTGACATTGAAACTATAATAGCATTTATTGATTCAACTTGATTGTATTTAATAATTCATAACTATGAAGACACAGAAATGCCTGTCTTCATAAATACGATTGTTTAATATATTTAGTTTAAACAAGCTTTTTGTCTTAGCAATTTATTCAAATTAAAATATATAATTTTAATGGAAATTTGAATCGAATCTTCCTTACGTTTAATTAGTAATATTTATTCATAAAAATTATAAGGAAACTATGGATTTATTTCGTAATTAAAATTTTTATTAACGCTAGCAAACAAATATTATCTATGAATTATTTAATGAATTAATAAATAAAATATTTATTAATGTTCGCTTAATTTCTAATTAAAACAAACTACGTAACGAAATTTCGAAACATATTTGAATAGCAAAAAGTATCATATTCAGTTTAATACGTAATCGGATTGTTGTATTAATACTCGTACAATAATTAATTTACGATTGTTATTAATTCAGATAAATTGCGAAACGAAGAAAGTATAACTGATATTGTAAAGCATTTCATTACTTCATTGAATTTATTTTTTGTGTTAGTGTCAAATCTAACCAATAGAATGTAAAAAAATCTATGATGGAAAATTTCTATGATGGAAAAAATCTATGATGGAAATTGCTGCTATAAAGAACACTTGCTGTCCAGAATTGCAACCTAAATTGGAGCTTTCTGCAATAACCAACATAGCATCAAAACGAAGTTCAAAATCCAGAAATTCAAATGCACAAACTGCTCGGTTAGTTAAATCGTATCTTACAAGCAATCATTTAAATTTATTGGTAGCAGATAAAGATAAAAGATTTGTGTTATGCAAGAACCAGGATTTCCTATCAAGATCCAATGAATTCCTTCAACAGTCTGAATCAATTATACTAAAAGAGGATCCGACACCAACTATACTAAGGAAGACACGCAAGATTATTGCACTTACAGGGGTAACAGCTTCTTTAACTGGTTCTCTTAATCCGCCAACGAACATTGCTTGCCCAAGATTATTCTTTGAAGTGAAGACACATAAACCTACTTGGCCTTTAAGACCGTTGATTAATAAACGCTCCCATCCTACATATTTCCTCGAGACAGCACTGGCAAAACATATCTCTGCTTTAGTACCACCCTCCAACTTAGTAACCAATGCCGTTTTAAATGCTAAAGCTAACATTGTAACTACACTAAGTAACCTTCCCACTAACTCGTACCGGTTATANAACATTTCAGTTCAAAATAAGCTTATATATATTATTATATAATTTTAGAATTATATATATAATTATATATATATATATTATGAATTATATAATTCAGAATTATATATATATATAATTTTGAATTGCAAATTTTATGTAAAATAATTTTTTAGTATTTATAATTATCGTGATAATTGGTTCTCCAAAATAATAAAATTCAAAATAAAAATTCTAATATGATTAAAAGATGGTTGGCCATCTTTCTAAACAAAACAGCTATTTCTTTTCGTTAGTACTAACTGGTTTGGTAAGTGAAAAGGAAGATAAGAGGAGATGGAATGGAGAAGTGTGGAAAATTAGAGTTAATGAACAATTATATCTGGATTCAGCTTTGAGTGGGACGAAATTGGTCTGGAGCCAAAGCTCTCTCGAGTCCCATCGATGAAATTTTTTGAATACATCAAAGCTACGGCGGTTATTGACTAGTTGATTTCAGCTGGTTCTGCGTTCTTTGGTTAATGTTATGCCAAGAAAATTGCTTCGAAATCAATCAAAAAGAGGACATTCGAGAGTAACTGAATGGGTTCTTGTGTTGTGTGGCCTCCAAGAAGTAGTACAGTATTTTTATGTTTGAACCAGTTGAGATAGGAATTGAAATTACTGTGTCACGCGAGGACATCTGCCCTAGGTCAGGAGGAAATCAGTAAAGAAGTACCCGTTAGTGATTTTCTCTGTAATTGAGAATAAGCTGGAAGTGGCTGAATCACGAAATTGTAAAAGTTGGCTAATTAATTCATTAGAACACTCTGAATAAAGTATACGGATAAATAACAGCAAGAAGGAATGTTTTTTGAATCAACTAACATTTGAGTTAATGATTTTTTATCATTATAATTTTTACTCTATCTTCTATATTATATTGAATGCTTTTGAGTTATTCTATTTAGTTTCCTATTAATTGATTTTCTGATGTTTATTGTGAAATTGTTGTTTAGAAGGAATTCCAGATCAACCAATATGTAAAATGTTTAATTAAAAAAGTACTATAGTTGGAAAAGAAGAAGCAATTATCTCCAAGAACCCTGTTTTAACGTTTTCGAACACTGCTAAAAAGAACTTTTGACCTCATCTTTTCTCTCGAATGTGCTTTTCCATTGTTCCCAACATTGTTTTCCATATTCATTTTCGTTTGCGATTTCAGAAAAATTTTTGATTTGTCATTCTAAAAAATAAAATACCCTTTTCTTAAAAACATAATTATTAATTATATACTGAATATAATTTTATATATATATATATATGCTAATAAAGAAGAATATTTGAAAACAAAGTAAATTCTTTTAGAATAAAATTTAAATACATTATTCATTAAAGTTTTGCGGATGTAGTTCTATAATTCTATGTACAGTACTGTTAATGGAAAGGTAAATTCCGTTTTGAGAACTTGTTAAAAATTGATTTGTGAATACAGTATTGATAAACAAATAAAATTAATGTTTAATTTTTTATTCATTTAAAAAAAATAACGTTTCTGCGGAAAAATACGGATTTATTCAGATTTTCTTTAAGAAAGATAAGAATTTCTGGCTATCATAACATTATAATTTATGCCGTAAATAAAATACTCCCGCTAATAAACTATCTGCTCATTATTATTTTTCATTGCTTTATAACAAATTTGTATTGAAAGAAAATTAATAATGTTCTTGTACATGCACAAATTTTTGATATTTGAATACTCTGATAATTTGTGAAATTTTTATAACTTAATACATCATTTTAATAAAACTCTATTAATCATTAAGTGATTTAATTAAATTTTTTTTACTGTGTTTATTTTTTAGTTTTTATCGAAGTTCAATAATTAGTCGGTCTGTTTTGTTTCTTTATTTCACACATTCCAAATCAGTAGTTTTAATTAAGAACGCGAAAAAGTTTTACTTTGAAAACTTGCATATGAAATTAACTAACATGTGTGTCTTGTATCTCTATATGAAGTTATATTGGTTTCACTAACTTACTAATTAAAGAAATGTTTGCGTAAAAGCGGCCTTCTTATAGAAAAACGAAATAGTTCTACGAAAAAGGGATGTCGAATCTGAAATGTCAAAGAAAGATTTGACTTTTCGTCCTACAGAACAAAATGGTTTGCGAAACAAGTGATATTAAGTTCATATATTTAAATACGTTTATGATTTATCAATGTGCTGAATTCATATTATTTTAAAATAAAACGTTTTGTCTTGGTATCAGTTATTTTTTAAATAAAAATTGATATGTAGATTAAATAACTGCTTATAAACAGTATTAGCTTTTTATATTATTAAGAATTAATATAAATTATAAAAAAATTCTGAAAATATCGCGAAACTCCTATTTATATAAATCAATCTGATTTACATTTCTTAATATCATATTTTTTTACACACACGTATTCTATTATTTATATTTTATCAGGAAACTGAAAAATTATATATTTTAAATTTATAAAAAAAAATCTCACGTAATATGTAAAGAAATAATCTTATTTTCAAAATTGTCATTTGATAGACATTATTTAAATGCTGATTCATAATAACAAACAATGAATTTGCATCAAATAGTGACACCATTTTTTGTTTCTCAGTGAAAGTGTTTTATCTATAAAATTAATTGTAAAAGTTCTTTCTTGTGTGCTTGTTATACAGTTTTTAGTTATTATATTAAAATCTTATATACTTAAATATTATTATATTAAAATCTTTCTGAATTTTACTTTCATGAGAGTAAACATATTTGAAATTATCAGTCGAGTATTCAACCATGTCGCTTAACTACAATGCTTCTATTAAATACAAAATATATGATTTAATTTAATATGAATCACTTTATTCGTTAAATAAAAACTGTACCAATATATTCAATAATCAAATCCGCGTAACAAATTATTTATTAAATTATTATAAGAATTTTATAGAAGTAGGGTTTAAATTACCTCATTTTTATGAATATCCAGTGTTTAATGGTTCTGCTGTTCTGTCAACGCATCAATACACTCTTTTTATTAATTTAAATTGATCCTTTATGAGTATACGTACTGTATATATGTTAGCGAGCATACATCATATTCTGTAGTACAGTAGTATTACAATTTAATAAAGTTACCTAAGTCAGGTTTTGTTTTGACGAAACATAATGTTTAGCATATTTCCATCCAATTCTTAGGTTTCTAAATTATATCTGTTTCGAAATTGATTGACATTAAAAGTAACTGGATAATTATTTGCTGACGCCTTTCATTTTCTATTAATTAAGCCAATAATTGTGATCGTGCTGATTTACGTCTGATAATATAGGCTGTTAAGATAATCTCTTTGTAGAATACGAAAAGTTAGGCGCAGAAGTGAGTTCTTATATCGAAAATAATTAGTCGAGTCCGCATAAGTCGACACCCTAAGGGGAAGTGAAAATGTGTCGGATAAAAAATCCACAAAACTACAATTAGGAAAATACAGTAGTGCTTTCTACAGTACAGTATATGCAGGGACAGATCTACATAGGGCTTAAGCCCTGGGCCCCCAAGTGTTAAGGGCGCACAAAAATTGAATTATCATCATAAATTTTTAATACCTTTTTATTAACAATGAGCACTTATCGTACAGTAAAAAATAGTTAATAATAATAATATTACAATAAAATAAATAATACTGTAAATTATAATTCTTAATCTAGCAAAAAATGGGGCACCATTGGACTTCAATAAGCCCTAGGCCCCGAAAAACCTAGATCCGCCTCTAAGTATCTCTGATCATCCATCACTGGCACTAAAGTTGGTTTCTACTCCAAGTACAGTACCTCAGCGATTTCCATTGGTTTTTGTTTCAGTATCGGCCCCGAAACAGGAAGATTCGATGAACAAATTTGCTTTATCCAACGTATATTAATACGTACGTAAATTTGCTTTATCTATGCTTATATCTATGCTTTATCTTTTTGTTCGGCGATTTTCTCTGGCGTTTTCGAGACAGCCACGACGAAGACCCAAGAAAGTTTCTTAATTTTCTCTTCTTTCTTCAGAATTCCCACCAACGTTGTTCTTGGAAGGTTTTTCTTGTTTTGCAAATTCGGCTTGAGAAGTTTTATTACATTCAAATTCAGATACAAGTTCGTATTTTTCCTTCACGGTAAGCGTTGTTAGGTTTCGGATACTCATTTCTAACAGAAATGTAAAACACTTGCTGAAAATCAGCAAGAAAATGTTGAGAAAATGGAAAATCGGATTCTGTTGTGGCGTGAACTCATTTTTTTCAGGAGGGGAGTCGCCTTATCAGACGTCTAAACGAGTGTGGGACAGAAAAAGTATGGCGATTTATCCAGTGGTGACGAGTTAAACGGTGTCGAGTAAACCAGAGTTTTTAACACTAATGCTTATGTAAGTCGGCCAGGACCACAGAAAACTTAATCGACGGTGTCTAGTTATACCTATGACGACTTACGCGGACTCGATTGTATATCGAAAGCCATCGATGAAAAGTAAGTTTTTCATCGATGGTTGAATTCACTAGCAATTAGTGGTTTGTTTATAATGATTTTTATGTAAAGAGAGATAATTAATAATATGCTTAAAATATTAAACTTCTCCATAAACAATTAAGTCGCGCGATTTTTTTTAGCTTTCGAAGATTGAATGTTCTTTCCCCAAATATTGTAAAAAAGTAATGAAAAAGATTAAATTTTTACGGGAAAAATTACTATTAAAATTTTCACTGAAATACAACTATAAATACTGTAATTAGGATATCAGATAATTTGACTTTTTATTTTAATTTTCATGCAATTGAAAAACTAAAATTTAATAGAAACTAATTTGTTTTTATAATGGCTTGAGTTACTTTGTAAACAGGAATTTTTTGGCACCAGTTACTGAGTTATTTTTTTACAGCTTTGATTACTATTGTTTTTATGTATTTAGTTACAATTGGTTTTCTGTAAAATTTCCGAAATATTTCGGCGACCAAAACAATTAAAGCAGACGTCAAAATCAGACCAAATCAGAGTTAAAGACCCCAAGTTACAAATAGTCTGCAACTTTTGTGAAATGTCATATTAGACTGCAAAAAAATATACTGGTATTCCATACAGAGCCCCGATTATACTTGAGTCATAAAATGTTAGTAAAAAGTACATTGCTTTGGCGAACATTTCAATTGTTTGAATTGTCAATTTAAATAAACTTTATTTCGTTTACATATTACGAAGATGATTCATTTTAAAACTGAATATATAAAATCATAATATAATAATAATTTTAATAAAAAGATTATAATTTGATTGCACTAGATGACTAGAAACTACAAAAATTTTTTTAAAGTATCGGAAGAAAAGCTTTTCAATATATTCCTT
Organism: Centruroides sculpturatus; assembly: GCF_000671375.1. Taxonomy (NCBI): domain Eukaryota; kingdom Metazoa; phylum Arthropoda; class Arachnida; order Scorpiones; family Buthidae; genus Centruroides; species Centruroides sculpturatus. The sequence continues at coordinate 603,383 of NW_019384517.1, forward strand.
CATTACTCATATCCGCAGTAGACGTGTTCTGGGTGAAAAGCACCGTAACTCAAATTGAAGCGTACTTCATTCTCAAAATGATTTTTTTATAGGGCCCATAGACATTATGTGTAAATAATATAAAATGTGTATTTTATGACTTTCGTTGGGCAGAAAAATTGATTATTAATGATGGAATTGTTTAAAAGAATTTTTTCAGTTTTTATTTCCTCCTTGCTTTTATTACTTTTTTATGATTAAAATAGTTTCAAACCTTATTTCATTGCTTTCAATTAAATCAAAGAATGTCGATATCAGAGTTAAAATGTATAAAAATAAAATAATAAAATATCGAAATTTCAAAAATATATAGCTCGAATTCATCTAGGACTTCCTGAATATTTCTAACGTTCTATAGTTCACCTAAAAATACTATAATGGCTCGTTTCTTTCACAGTATATTAGTTTAAGAATTTTATCTGCTCATACTAGAAATACTTCATAGAAATATTTTTACGTTCCTTTCTGTCGCCTTAATATAATAATACAGTAGAACTCCTCTAATCCGTCACCTTTGGGACTGGGGGTATGGTCGGATTTTCAGAAAAAAGTAAAATAAACAATCTTCCCCTTTCTCCAGTCTTTGTAGCACTGCTAATTTTTCATTTAATGAAAGAGTAACGTGTTTACGTTTCACTCCCGACATGTTGAAAACACACACAACTATACGTGTACACACAATGTAAAACATATACTGTACTGTAACGAACATAGATAAACGCCACGGACGGTGAGTCACCGACGAGTCGGGACAAGTTTCTCGACTCCGACCACGGTCGGATTAACCGGAGTGACGGACTAGCCGAGAGCGGACTAGAGGGGTTCTACTGTAGATTTTTTTTCCATTATTATAAATGAGTTGTAAATATAGAAAATATTCTATGCGTAGAGTACCACTTATACAAATCCAATTGTAAAAGAATACTGTATTACATAACATTTAATTTAGTCTTTTTAATTTTATGCTTTTTTATATTTTTTGTTTAATTGTTAGCGTTTTATATTATTTTTAACGGAGATTGTTATGTATTGTACGTTTGTTGTATGGGGAGATTGGGGAGACTAATGTTGTCGTTGTGACATCGCCTGTGTATTTAATTAAACACTTTATAATACGCATTAAACTTGTGATGTTTGTGCGGGAATGTGTGTATACAATACATTGTATAATTTTTATTTTATAAACTGATATTTTAACATTTAAAATACTATACAGTACTCAATTATTAATATTTTCGAATAACATAATTATTTGTATTGAACTTGAGATATATATTCTGTTCTAGTTTTATTATAACTTCTTATAAGATATATCAAATAATCAGTTTATTTATGCAAATATAACTTCAAAAGTTTTAGTTTCAATTCGTCCGACAAATTTAAATCTATAAGCTTTTATTTTCTTAATTGTTATTAATGTTATAAAACAGGGATGTATTTGATTTTTTTCAAACTGCACAATTTTTTTTAAATTTTGCATATTTTATTTAATTTCATTATAAAATTCCATATTACACAAAAGACAACGTTCATTATACCGTATTTAATTTTCATTCATTACTTTTTCTACAATGCTTANTACGGGACATTCCAATTTTCAACGCTGACTCAGCGCTGATCTCAACATTCGTTAAAATTCGTTCCTTTTTTCAACGTTGAGGTAGCGCTGTTGTCAGCGCTGACTCAACACACTCAGCACTCAACAGATATGTTGACTGCTACTTTCCAATGAATTGTGGGTAATTGATAAGACATTTGAATGGAATCCATCTTGCTGAGAATGGAATTATGGGAACTAAGCAATTCGTACTCGAGTTGGAACGTCGTTGATGACGTCAACTTGTTGACTTTAACACTCAACACTCGCGTTGAAAATTGGAATGTCCCGATAGCTCTAAAGTAAACGCCAATGAGCGTGGCAGTCGGACGAAAGTATACAGGCTGAGCGTGCTGATAGTAAAATTAGCTCAGAAGTAAACGCACCCGAAGATTTTACTTGTTGTTAGCATTTACGCTTTTTTTTAAAAAAATAAAACTCACTTCCAACTTCAAAATTATAATAATTATTTAAAAACTTTTTGTATTATTAAATTCATAACAGATGACGCCACACAATTTTAACTTTGGTGAGAAAGTTACGCAACTCTTTGCTGAATTTTTTTTAAGGGTAATTGCTGATTTAATAGAAAAAATATTTTAAAATAAATATTGAGTTAGATTTCTGTGGAGTTTATCAAATTATATTTGCACTCTCAGTTTTTAATTTTGATAGACAATAATTTATAATTAAGTTATGAATTAATAAAGTTGAAATATAAATATTACATACACACAGTACATATTGTTTGTAAGTCGTAAACATTCAATTATTTTATATAATTGATTATGTAAGTAATTATGACAGTGCTGAGAATTTAGATGATTGTTTATTCACATTAGCTTTCCATAAAATATCATGAATAAATATGCTAAGAATATTTTAATGTTAATTTCTGTCATCATTGTTTTAGTAGGACTATGACGTCACTTAACAGAACAAAAATACTAAAAAACTTCTGTTCGTATGTATTCCATGTGAGAAAAGTATAAATTCAGTAATAGATGACGAGATGAATTTGGAAAAAACAGATTCTTATCTTATCTTTACACTTGTTGTTATGAAAATAGGAAGAAAAAACATTTATTTTTATGTACAAATTAAATCACAAATAAGGAATACAAACCAATAAAAGACAAAAAAAAAAAATAATAATGAACACCAAACATTTGTATGTCTCATATTCTCAACTGTATACCCACTTTTGCACTCTCCCTGTATATAGATAATAGTGTCTTTATCCTTTTTACACTTTTAAACCCTTTGACTGATGCATTAAATTTTTGATAGTTGATAGGTTTCAACATTACCAGAAAATACCCTAGAACTGAAAACAAAAACAGGAAAGCAATGTCACGACAGCTTTGTTTGCCAAATTCTGGATCGAAACCTACAGTAGAAAATACTTCAACTTTTCCATTTCTGTAAGCATTTTCTGTCGTGTGTTGACCTATGGAAAAACATAGTTATGAGATGGTGACATTTTATGTTTTGTATCAAAGAAAAGTGGCAGACTATTCAAGTAAAGAGATGAAGCAAATTTTAGAAGAGACCAGGAAGTATTCCTCAATAATAAAATGGGCAAACAATATAAAGGTGTCACACTTATGAAGACAATATGGTCAACTATTGGAGACTGTGCTACAATCGACTTAATTCTGCTCACGATATTCTGTATTTTGGAAATAGAACTAAACATAAAATAAAGGATAATAGAATCTATTGTCTATTCCAGATAAGTTGACACGCAATGTATCAAATCGATGGTTGAATAGTTTTGAACATCTCATCTCCCTGATTTCACCTTCTGTTAATTCATAAATCCTTTGCTAGACTTGGACCAGGTTTTCCAAAGTTACTTTAAGGATCCTGCGGAAAACATAAGCTACCTTGAAATCCGGACACCCCACTCCTCCTGATTTTATATCCTTGACACTTTGTGATAAACGTAATGATGATAGGCCAAAATAATCAAACTTTTAATATGGTTTTCATTTTTGTGTTTGCCCTTATCCCCAATGCTTCCTAGATCTGCTAGTAAAGTGATAAATTTAACAAATAAGTTTGAAATTAAATGAAATACTTCTGAAAATAAAATAATTAAATGAATATATATGGGGTTCTGTTCCAATTACATATAATTTCATTTACTTTGGGTAATTTAATCATAAGTTGAACTTTGTTATAAGTTTTATGAGTATATAATTACATAATGAAAAATAATAAATATAAATTATTTAAATGCTAATGGACCTTTTTTTAAAGATACATAAACAAATGTATGTCCACACAATCAATTAGAATAACTGTGGAAGACAAATCTTGAAAAAGACATTGATTTATTGTGATGTTTATCAGAGAATGAGGCAGAACATGAAAAATGTTACTGATTTTGCCATTGGCCAATATTATTTTTGCATTTTCTTGAAAGCTTGTTGTTTCTAAATATGATCCTAAAGTATTGTATGTGAGCCTAAAGATATTCATAGCTTAGTTAATTCTATACAAAGTATCTGTAGATATGATAAAGTTTAAAAGCATTATAAACAGTAGGATAGACTATATAATATAATACTATACAGGTATACTTCGCCTTACGTCGGTAATTGGTTCCAGGAGAGGCAACTTAAGTCGAAAAACAACGTAAGTCGAATTTACTTGTCTCCGAATTTACTCGTCACTAAAAACACCAATATTGAGCACTTAAAGACTGCTAAATAAGATGATAACACAGAAACACAGATGTTTTCATGTTTTGTTCTCTAGGATTTACGATAATTATATTAACATTTACTGTAAATGTACAGTACATATTTTAATATGATTTCATGTGCTTTAACACTTTTTTAGTGATATTACGACTTCAATATTTGTGGCGAACGGACATAAAGTCGAATAAAATGATTTAAACTTAATTTTTATTTTTCCATATATTTTTTGACAAACGACATATAATCGAGAACGACGTAACTCGAGGTATACCTGTATACATATTTTTTCTTTCTTTGTATATGTCACATGAAAAAATAACAACATGATGATTTATTATTGCTGTGAAATTGTCTTGAATGGTAGACTGTTTCCATATATACAGTAATAATAATTTCTGGTGAGTATTAAATATTTTTTTAATATTCTTTATATTTTTATTAATCTGTAAATCAAAATTACAGTTAAATACAACTTTTTTCATATATGCTAGTAAAATATTTATTCTGTTTGAACCAAGTTTTGTTTCAGGTCAATATTGCTTACACGGTATTTTTTCCAATTCCTTATAAAAGTGTAAAATATAATTGTTATAAACAGATAAGGAAAGTTCTGTTTTAGCCATGTTTTTTAATTAGATGTTAGCTATCACTATTGAGTTTGAATAAGAACTGATAGTTAAAAATACATGATTTATTTTGTCACTTCATTACTTAATAAAAAAAAGAAGAAAAAAAAAGTTAAGATAATTCCATTAAATTTTTTGATACTGAAGGTTGTCACTGGTGTTCTTTGTTGTTACCCTGCTGCTAAATTATTGCATCAATAATATAAATATACTCTGTGGAAATGATCCTTCATATTTTTCTGATACATAATTATTTTAATAGAATAAGAACATAGTAAGCTATCACAATAAATGTTGTTAATGTTTTTATTTTTAATACATTATTATAAATTCCAACTGTGATACATTTATTCATACTTTTATAACTGAAGTTTCTAAAAAGTTAGACTATACTGATAAATAAAATACATAACACTTCTTATTCTAATTAATGATCATATTTTAAAGAAATAAATTCACCAAGGTTATTGTAAAATATTAAAAATGTAGTTATTCAAAATAAAATACAAAGTATGTAAATGGATTAATTGCATGAATATTTGTGGAAATAATTATGAAATTAGATTAGTTAATCTTTTCCTTAAGCAAGTAAATAAATTTAATTTAATCTGAAAATGAATTCAAACATTTATTTTTGTAGAACAGTAACCTGATTTATTTTCTTCACATTTGTTAAACTAATATCAGCCTCACTGCATACAATGCTCTAATAATACTACTTAACATGATTTTTTACCTCTAGGGAAATAAGTGTGTTTTTTTTTATTATTAATAATTTTGATGCCTACATTTCAAAAATCAGCATGAAAATGGCCCATCATGTCAGTTTTCATATATTGAAGCTCTTATTATATTAAGTATCTGTACATTTATCAATGTAAAGTAGATGATGCTACCAATATTAGGAATAGGGTTTCTCATTTCCCGGTCTTTTGCTTGTCCCGGGATCCCGGGATAAAAGTGAACTGTTTCCCGGGATCCCGGGATAGAATTAATTATTTTTAAGGTATACAAATTATCTTGAAATCAAATGATATAATTATTTTCCATTTTTTAAAGTAATTTTAAAGTTCTGTAACCTCCAAAATCATATTAATAATGCTGTGTAAGGTCTATAGGCCTATAATAAAAATTACCTTTAAATAACGTAGAAATTTTCACAAATAGAAAAAAAATTAATTAAAGTTTGCTACTTTGCACAAAGGACAAGGGCCTCGCAATGGATAAGGCCGCCACTGCCGACAAGTAAAGAATTTTTATAGTCCTGCCACAAATAAGCTATACATTGATTATTGACCATTTGTGACATGCTATAACAAGCAAAAATTTAAAAAAAAACTAATAGGTAGGTTTAAAATTAATAAATACGAATGTATTTTGACAGTGAATGAGTTAATTATGCTTTCTATTTGCAAAATTCCTCAACCTTAACACAAAATAAGAAAAAAAGTGAATTTTTAAGAAATTTGCGGGATTTCCCGGGATAAAAAAAATTTCCCGGGTTAAAAAAACAACCGGGATCCCGGAATCCCGTTTGAGAAACCCTATTGGAAATGGACGTGAAAGTAATTGCTTGTGTGCCCCTCCTCCATCGTCGCTATAAAAGACAATGGCAGAGGCAAAGAAAATTTTGGGTGCACCCAATATTACGAGATAGACTGACACATGGAATGTTCGCGACGTTGTATCCAAAACTAAGACAAAATGAACCCAAGTTTTTTAATTCTTTTAAAATATCTATAAAATCATTTGACAATGGTTGGTCTCTTTTAGATTTCATCAATAAATAGATCAGTATCGAAATGATCGTTCTCCATTTCGGTCAACGTACGTCCACTTTACCCGAAAACGCGCGATCGAATGTACAGTAACATGGCAGCACATATATCTCAAAGTGCTCGGCTGACGCCCGCTTGGCCAAAAGTGCACGTTTGAGTGTGTACGCCTATGTAGAACTCTTGGTTCTTTAAAACGTGCGTTTAAAAACGCCTAGTGTGTACACAGCCTTACTGACTACCTAGTTACATATAAATACAGACGATAACTTAACAACAATGAGCGGCAGTTGTGATTTTGAGTCCCACTCGGGTGGAGTATTTTTTTCCATAAAAATCTAGTCCGATAGTTCGATAATTCGGCAGATCGTCTGGCTTTAAAACTATTTTTGATTGGTCCCACATCTTCCTAATTTTTAAGCACGTAGAAATGACCAAAAAAGTGAGGATACTTCAGAAAAGTGAGCGACTCCGAGGCCTGTGGATATTGTCTGAAAGAAGTGTAGTTCGTAATATTATACATAAGTGTGTCACCTGTGTAAGAACCAGGGGAAGAACTGCCCCTCAGTTAATGGGTGATTTACCAGCCCCTAGAGTTCAACCCAGTCGGCCCTTCAGTATTACTGGATTAGATTATGCTGGTCCTTATTTGTTTAAGTTACGAGGTGGAAGAGGTGTTCGATCTTCAAAGTGCTATGTTGCTATATTTGTATGTTTTTCCAGAAAGGCTGTACACCTTGAATTGGTTAGTGACCTACTTACACCAACATTTTTAGCTGCGCTGAAGAGATTTATTGCACGTCGGAGAAAACCAGTTAAAATTATGAGTGACCGTGCCTCCAACTTCAAAAAGGCTAGTAAAGAACTGAAGGAAGTTTATAAAAATGTGTCACTTATAGGCAAGAGTAGTGAATTGGCTCATTTCATCACTAGTGAAGGTATAACCTGGATTTTTAATCCACCAGCCGCACCACATTTTGGAGGAATTTGGGAATCTGCCGTAAAATCAATGAAGATCCATTTGAAGAGAGTTATAGGATCTATATTGTTAACGTACAAAGAGTTTGTAACGTTGTTAACACAGGTGGAATCATGCTTAAACTCTCGTCCCCTTTGTCCAATGTCAAGTGATCCCAATGACTTGCAGGTATTAACTCATTGTCATTTTTTAATAGGTGCACCGTTGATTGTTATCCCAGAATCTGATTTGAGTGATATAGCTCTTCCTAGACTGAAACGTTGGACTCTAGTACAACAAACAGTTTCACACTTCTGGAGACGGTGGAATGCAGAGTATTTGACAACTCTCCAACAACATCGTAAGTGGTATCATTCCTCACCGAATTTGGAAATTGGTGACCTTGTGTTACTAAAAAATGAACAACTTCCTCCAAACCAATGGAAAATTGGTCGTGCTATACAGACCCATCCTGGTAGTGATGGTCGTGTAAGAGTTGTTACTGTATTCCCATCTACAGGAAAGCTCATAAGACCAGTTACTAAATTGTGTCCACTACCCAGTAATAATTAAGTAATATTTAACATTCGAGTGATTGTTGGTTCGCTCCAGCTACAGGTGTAATTGATACCTTGCAGGTGTCAAGGCTGAGGGTAATGTTTAAATTATTATTTATTATTTTTTGGAAAGTTTTTTGATGTTGTGAGAGGGCGCTTTTTTATGCACGTTTTTTGGTGATGTTCGTGGGGCGTGGTCGCCATCTTGGCTGTAAAACGGATTCGAGAGGAGTCTGGGCAGTATTGAACGAGTGTTTTGGCTTGTCGAAACTAATAAAGTTGTTTTAACAGTGCAATTATTGTGTGTGCTTGTATACAGTCCATTTTCGTCATAAACACCAGGAGGGTCTGAAGCCATTTGTAGTGTTAAAGTTTATTTCACATCGGTTAAAGGTTTTTCTGAGGTATGTGTTATTTAGTTAAATCCGATGTGCAGGTGATCATTATTATTAATACACAATTATCCATGTATGAGAAAAACGGTGAAATGGTATATAAAAAAAAGCATTTTTTCAGATGCTGGATATTTCACTATATAATGCTTGTGTTTTGTATCGCCAACATACAAAAAACAGATATCATCTCTTGATTTTCAAATGTCTGTTATTAGAGAAGTGATAGAAAAGTTTCACACAAGCAGACATGTGGCCCATCGCAGTCAACCGTCACACGAAAATCTGTTATATTTATCTGAATGGCATTTTTTGAGTTCTATACTACCAATAGAAAAAAGGAACATCCAACAAGAGTTTGTAAAGTCTGTTCAGCAAACAAAAAGTGAGTAGAATCACACTATCAGTGTGTACAATGTTCCATTCCATTATGTGTTGTTCCTTGCTTTGAATTTTATCACACTAAAACCAACTTCTAAAATAAAATTTTTTGTTTTTACAATTCCTAATATGTCTATTTTGTATGTGTAAAATATAAGGTAATTTGGAATGACACAATAGCCACAATTATTATTTTTGTAAAACATGTAATCACATTAGGCTTAACATCGAAAAAAATTCAACATCAGATAGCTTTTAAACAATAATTCTGTAAACTTTGGTGTGTGTATCTAAATTGTTAATTAATTACAGTAGTTTAAAACTACTATTCCTTTTCTCACTGCACAAGCAATGGTTTTTTCTTTTTTCATAACAGTCATTGCCATGGCAGTGACAGTGTAGCACCAGTCAACAAGTAGTAGTTCAAGCAGCTATTTTGACCATTGTTTACTTTTTTCAAGAACAAGTTCATTTTTTACTACACTTTACACAGCGTACTATTAATTGTTTTCTATAACTTCCTGCATTTATATCTACAAGCAAGTGGATTTTACAATGTTGTTCAGTTTATTTTGTGCAATTTACGTTTTTATTAATTATCCACAGTCGTATTGTCCACATTAACTGGCAAGGCAAAGCTTTGTTATGTGATACACTTCTTGTCTGGTCTTGTGTTGAATTATACGAGCGCTAAGGTGGCTTTTCTTTTTTGCTAGACTTATTATACCATCAATAAAAAAATTACAATCTTATATAATCTTTTATACCCAACCCCCAAGCCACGGACTGATCAAATGGTACCGAGCCGCCCAAGAAATATTAAATTATTTACTGTGGTGTATTTCTCTCAGGTTGTGCAACTTTCAATGGATGAGAGGTTAACTGGGAGCTGAGAGACATCACCTAAAACCACACCAATACTGCACATGTGCAAAATATAGTGATATTGGGGCAGTTTTAGGTGACTGGAGTTGAGTGGCCGCAAGCAGCAGTGGCATTGCAGCTTTGGTGGAGAGAAGGTGTATATCGCTCTTCTTTCTGTTCACTGATACTTTCTCATGTTTAACAGTGCTTGGTGTACTTCTATGTTGTGTTTGCTCAAATTTAACCCAGAAATTAGCAAAAATGAGTACAAAACAGACATCGTTAAACAGTTTCTTTGGGAAAAAGAAAAGGCCCAGCGAAGAGACAGAAGAGGAGCCTTCAACATCAAAGAAGCATGGTATTGTCTGTTAAAAGTTTTATGAGTCCTACTTGAAATACAGATTTATCGGGACAGGTGATTCCCACATCCCCGCTCTGCATAGTTTGCGACGACCAGCTCTCTAATGATGCAATTCACCCTGCATTAAAAGACAAGCCCCTGGAGTATTTTGAAAGAAGAAAATAGGAACATGAAGGAAAGAAGAAATTCCTGAAAGCCACATCAAAAAAGGAGAATGCACGGAAAGCATCATATTTGTTGGCTAACCATATTGCTAAGGCTAAAAAGCCATTCACTTTCAGTGAAAAATTGATATTGCCCTCCAATAAAAACATTTGCCGTCAACTTCTAGGAGAGGCTGCTGTGGAAAAGATAGCACATGTGCCTTTGTCGGCTAGCACTGTGAATAGGTGGTTGCTTGGTTCGAGTTTTTTGACACAAGAGCCATTAAGGCTATACTGCGCCATAACAAATGATGAAATTAAACAAAACTAAATATATATATCATAAGATATTAATAAAACACAAACATAAATAACTGCAAATAAACAAAACAACAAAATAAATATAAGTATAATAATAAATAAATAATTAAATCTATTTCTAAATATTTATAACTTTCAGAAAGTTCAGTATCTTATTGTGAGATCCGAACAGACCCTGGGACTAATTAATAATTTAATTATTAAGTAAAATTTTGAACAAAATATTCTTCCATTTTTTGGTGTGAAAATATTGTTTTTCTAACGTGGGAAACGGATAAAAAAGTCACTTCCTTTAACAGAAGTTGAAACATCCTTCTGTTTTCCACTTATCTATCCAAAATCAACACCCTGGGAATTGTCAACCCCTCGATAAATCCCCTCCTCCTCTATTCACGTGAGGAAATCCTAAACGCTAATTGGATGAAAAGGGGGAGATATAGTCAGAATTTTGCATGATTCGGGGAGTGTCAGAAGATCTCATAGAGGAGAGAAGTATATCCCATTTGCTCCCTAAGGCCAATGCCCTTAGTTAGGAGTATGCATGAAGATCTCATAGAAGAAAGACATAGTCCATACTTATACCGAAAGCCAACATTTTAGCAATCACCCACATGAATTTAATAATGAGTTAAATTAGTTGGAAATAGAAGAAAATTTATATTTATGTGCTTTTCAAGATCTCTCCAAGAACAGAAGTTGAAGAACTGGAGGAAGTGAAGTCTAAAGAAACTAAAAAGATATCACCATAAAGAGAAATCGTCTAGAGGTAGTATGATTAACATTGAACAATTGAGATAGAGCTCACAATTTCAATCTCCCAGTAGTTTACATTTAATTATTGAATTATTCCATTTTTGTGTAAGTTTGTTTATTCTAGTTTTATTAAATTCCTTTATTAATTGTTAACGAAATGTCTCATTATTGTCTGAATCAAATCCGTGTTAACCTCCACTACTCGCGTGTCAGGAATCCTGACGAGGGAACGAGGGATTGTGAAATCCTTTAGTCCCGTTATAAAATTAACTAAATCTGTAAGTCCCTCCACACTTGATATTCCTAGAAAAAGGAAAAGCCATTCGTTTTGATGACCAGAGGGCTATTCTCACTGAATAGTTTGCTGAGTAAGTAATACTATGAGTAATAACTACTCCGTACCTCCGGCTAACCCCTCACACTTATCAAGGTTTGGCCTCTGGCCCAAAATCTCTCTCAAACTTGCATTTCCGAAATGCTGTCTATGACTTTGATACAAAGCAACGCAGTTGCAAAACACTTACAGCACAGTTGCAATACTGACATACTGGTTGATCATCACCATTCAAAAGGTATTGATGAGTCAGTCGTATGTCCCCAATTCTCAAACGGGTAAGGATAACTTCAGACGACCTGTCATACTGTTTGTTAAATGTCCAATTTTCTATCGTATGTTTGATCTCGTATAGTTTATTGTGGATTTGTGCGTTCCACATATTTTGCCATCTCTCTGCTAGTCGTTTTTTAATGACTAGCAGAGAGATGGCAAAATATGATTCAAATCATCTCCTTCAATAAGCATTGTATGCAGTCAAGGACTTGCTGACTTTGCAGCTGTGTCAGCTTCTTCATTTCCTCTTATACCCATGTAGCCTGGGTTGATTGGTTGGTTAATTTTTATTGGCACAAAAGCCATACAGGCTATACTGCGCCATGATACATGGTACAATTGGAGATATAAAATAAACAGGAAAACACATATATACACAAACGAAACATAACAGTTTAACCAAAGCCAATGGTAATATAAATATAAAGTATAATAAATAAATAAACAACAAAAAATATATACAATAATTTAAATAGGCAACACAAAGTAAATAAAACTGTACAATGAATAAATCATCAGATTTCTCTATACATATTAATTATTTTCAGAAATTCCAGTATATTATCCAGATTTGGCCTCTGGCCAAAAATGTCTCTCAGGCTTGCATTTTCGAAATGCTGTCTACGACTCTGATCAAAAGCAACACATTTGCAAAATGTGTGTTTACCCACGTAGCCTGGGACCCAACAAAACTTTACAGAGGAGTTACACGCAGTAAGTTGGCAAAACAGTTTATGGATTTTAATCCCTATAGATTGAGAACTAGGTTCACACGAGATCAAAGCCTGAAGTGCACTAACTGAGTCAGTGTAAATCACGCAGCGGTGATGACCTTTTCTAATTATATACTTTAAGGCTGAGTGAATAGCCTGCAGCTCTGCAATAAAGATGGAAGAATTCGATGCAATTTGTTCATCCACAATTTCATCCTAACAGACGAAGGCAGAGCCAACATAGTCATCAGATTTAGATCCATCAGTATAAATGAGAATTAAATTCCTGTTACAATTTTGAATTTCTGCAAAGTGCTGCCTGTAAACATAATCTGGAGTGGATTCCTTAGGAAACTGCTTTAAGATAAGGTCAACATTTATCACAGGAGTTGACCAAGGTGGTATACTATCAACCTTAGGCTGTGAGATGTTGCTTATGTCGAAACCAATCGTGCTGCTTACATTCTCCATTCTTATGTCTAATGTGGGGACACTACTTGGGCAAGCTTCAAATAACCTTTTCATCTGAGTATATGATACTGTAAACTCAACTGAAGGTTTAGTATTAGATTTCTGTTTGATATAATAAAAAACAATAAAACAACTGTTCTCTCCTGAGAGATAGTTGAGGCTCATAAGCATCCACATACAAACTTTGGACAGATATTCGAAATGCACCAGTGCACAAATGCAGTGCTTGATGGTGGATTGGATCCAGCATCCGAAGAGTAGATTCTCGTGCAGAGCCATAAACAATGACCCGGTAGTCCAGCTTTGAGTGCACACGGGCCCTATAAATCCTGAGCATAGAACATTTGTCTGCTCCCCAGGATAAGCAGCATAGTACCTTTAAAAGGTTCAAAGATTTTAAACATCTACTCTTCAAATTGTGCATGTGCGGCAAGAACGTCAGTTTATGGTCGAAAAAAACACCCAAAAACTTCACTTCATTGACCATTGGGATTTTAACCCCATTAAGGTGGTTTTAAGGATCCAAGTGCAAACCACGCCTTCGGCAAAAGTGGATACACGAGGTCTTCTCTATGTTGAAACTAAAACCATTAATCTTTGACCAATGGTCTATGCGATTTAGGGAGGTTTGCAGTTGTCTCTTGATAAAGCTCATGTTGCTAGACTGGCAGGAGATCTGAAAGTCATCCACATACAAAGAGTGTTTCACACTAGGGGGAAGACAGTTAGCTATGCTATTAATTTTAAGACACCTCTTTAGTAGACGTGTCCTAAACACAGAAATTTTTGAGGGTCGACGTGTATAAGAGCTATAAGCAAAAACTCGTCAAATTACTTACCGACTCTACACGATGGAAGATGCCATTGCTTAACCTTGTTCACATTGCAGAGTAGCATGTTGGACGGCGGACACTTACAATTCGTGTCATGTGACCTCTGTTCCACGTCATCCAGTCATGTGACTGATCTTCCAAAATTTCTTGGAGTAAAATATTAAACTAAAATTATGCTATATGCCCTTTTCATTATCATTACAAAATTACCATAACTTCTCAGCCCAATTCCCTCCTTAGGGTTTTCGATTCTTCTAAATCAAAATTTTTCTTTTATTAATATCTTTCTAATTAATTATTCACGGTAAATCACATCTTATCATCATTAAATGCTCTTTTTAAAATAACTTAATGACACACCATCCTTCCAGCCTAAATTCTATCCAAAAGTATTTTGTCCTTATTAAAACCAGTTCTCTCATTTATTATATCTTTTAAAAATCACCTAGAGTAAATTATTAAACCAAAACTACATTACTCTCTCTTTAAAAGTTCATACAATATTACCTGTATTTTTGCCCAATCCCTCCTCTGGGATTTGATTTCTTCCAAATCAAACTACACTTCTATCAATATCTTTTAACCTTCTAATTTTATTAAAGTAACACACAAATTTCACACAAATCGCTCTTTCACATGCAAATTAAATTATCATAATATAAAAATTCCTTTACATCAATTTCCTTTCTGAACTCTATACTGAAAAACAATAATACCCACACTCTCCCTACGCAAATCCCCTCCAGGGGACTGCACTCTTCTAAACTAAATTTCCTTTTATAAATATTTTCTCTAATTATTCTATCTTTAAGATATTGCATGCTGAATGCTTCCCAAAGCATCAGTGCTAACAGTGATAGATATGTGATATATTTCTGATCAACATTTTACNTTTAAAGTAATAAAACATGTCTGACCTTGTTTGACCTATATTGCCCTTTGTCGTGTTAAACAATGAACGTAAACAAGGGGGGCGGGGCAACCTGGAACCCTAAAGGTTAATTAGGAATGGAGTCACACTCAGAATACAACCTTGAAGAACTTCTTGTGTGAAAGACCTAGACAAAGTGTTGCCCATCCAGCTTGGAATCTTCGATTCTGTAGGAAGTTTTTTATAAAAATTGGAATACTACCCCGCAAACTGAATAAATGCAAATCACAGTATATCCCATAACTACAGCAGTGATCGTAGGCCTTCTCTATATCAAAAAACACAGACACTAAGGGCATGTTTGGAAATTGTAATTGGTAACACTGGTAAATGCTGAAAGTTACCAAGGTGTTTAGAAATCACTGTTATGATGTCACCAGTTGTCCTGCAGTACTTACCAAAGTTACCCAGGTGTCAAAGCGGTTTTAGCAGTTCTATTAAATTACAAAATGTCGGACACAGTATATCGTTGTGGAGATTGCAGCCGAGATTTTAAAACTTTGGATGAAATAAAACAACATTTTGTTTCAGAACATGTATCTGCCCCACAAAGCAATCAACAAAATGGTCAAAAAACAATTTTTGTCCCAAAATTCAGCCTTAACGGATGGGGCAGACGGACAGCATTGTCGTTGGTCAACAAATGCTGTAAAGTTGCCGATTTCACTGTATAAAGAGCATGAAAATAAATTTTCTGATATTTGTTGGCCAAGCAAAAAGGTATATAAATATTTATTTATTCTATTTAGAGTAGTTAAAGGAATTACTTATTCATTAGAAGTCCTCACTCATAATGTCTAACACTTCTAACTAATAGACTATTGTGGCATCTAGAAACCAACCATCTTTTACATAACAATCAATATGGGTTTCGCCCCCAAAAATCTGCGAACGAGGCTATAGAAAAGGTCATTAACAGCATTAATAGAATGCTAGTTAACAACAGATATGTCTTGGCTATCAGTTTAGATATTGCTAAAGCCTTCGATNTTCTAAACTAAATTTCCTTTTATAAATATTTTCTCTAATTATTCTATCTTTAAGATATTGCATGCTGAATGCTTCCCAAAGCATCAGTGCTAACAGTGATAGATATGTGATATATTTCTGATCAACATTTTACATTATATTATATGCATTATTTTCTTGCATCAAATGCAAAAACTAATAAACTTTCGATTCTTCTAAATTTTGATTTAGAAGAATCGAAAATCCTAAGGAGGGAATTGGGCTGAGAAGCCCAATATGTTTTAAATTTTACATCCAAAACATATTCCTATTATGCATTATCCCTCAGTATCATCCTCATTCCAAGCCTAATATAAACATTACATCTTTTCCTTACTTCTCTTACCTTCTCATCCTTGTAAATACGCATTTTGTCTTCCTTCTATTATCATTCCGTATTGTGCTGTTTTGTTATTTATATGTCTATAAAATTTATAAAAACCTCTGGTTTGGCCCTGTTTCACCAGCCTTTCTGGAGGGTAATAATAAAAAATTATATGTATATGTTGTAAATTATTGTAAATACAGGTAGCCCTCGGTTTACGCCAGTTCAATTTACGCCGATTCACAATAACGCCGCTGCGCAAGTCGCCATTTTGAGGTGTAATTCTCCGATTTTCATTTCAGTGTTGACGTATTTACCGAGCCGCAACATTGTACATTCGTTAAAACAAAGATTTTTATTAAATATATTTATTTTTTCTGTTTAATATTATTGGGTATGTATACATTTGCATTAAATAAATATTAAAATACTAAACGTTTAGGTACTCACGAGTCAAGATATTAAACTTAATAGTCCAATAAATGACGTCCAAATCCATAGCGCCAATGAATGTATCCCGTATCAGTTCGTTCAAGAAAACACCTTACGACGCAAAAGCACTTCCGGCAATCACAAATTATCATTAGTGAGACAAATCTACTTCTCGTTGGCCAGACGATATTTATTTATCTCTCCTTAGCCACCTTGAATTCTCCCGCTCAAACTGACCTTATATATGCGCTACAGCGACAGGTGGTCAACCAATCAGTGTCTTCGCTCATCTATAGCTCTATGTCGGGTTAACGTATCCTTTCAACTAAGGAAAGTTTGACAAATGAAGTTTGTGAGTTAGACAATGTTGGGAGCGAAGTGCAAATGTAAAAAGGAGCATCATATTCGACCATATTCCGAAATTCTTAATGAAAGAAATAAAAAATGTAAACAATTAAAGATGGATACTTTTTTCTGAAAAATGTAAGAAATTCAAAACTAAAATTTTTAAATAAAAACATTTTACTTTATTTTATGATAAAATACATTTTAAAAATTGAAAATTGATATGTATTTTGTTTTATATTGTATTAATAAACAAAATTATTAGCTTATTTTTCACTTATGTAGAACCTAACCCTATACCTCACTGTAAATACCAGGTTCGTTTTATGCCGATTCGATTTGCGCCAGCTTTTGTAGGAACGGAACTGCGGCGTAAACCTAGGACTACCTGTACCTTCTCATTACATCCTATCATGTTCATACTAACCCATTCTCCATTCTTACTCCTTTGCCCACCGAAACACTAAAACAAATTTCCTCTTCCACCCAAATTATTTAACCTTTTGCAGCTACCATCCTCTTTAAACATTTAATCAGCTACCAGTGTTATACTTTTTATAATTCTTTTCTTCCCCACTGCACTGCCCGTTTTGATCTGCACTCACCAAAAGACGTCAAGAACTACAACAGCAAGTCAAAAGAAATTAAATAAAATACCTCAAGACTCATTAAGGTCCAACAACGACTCCCCTCACCACACAAAACTACACACCTGTTGGAGATTGTGTGGTGAATCTTTTCTTCATCTGTTACTACATTATTTCACCTACTCTCAGTAAGGTTTTCCAGCATCCCCTTTTCGTTTTCCTCCCCTAAGCATTTAATAATTATATTTTGGCTTTTCCCTCAGCTGGGCTGGTGGAGTTTTTCCGGGTTTCCTCTACCGCTTTTCTCCCCTAATGGGGACCAGCTGCCCCTTTAACTTAGTCCTCCCGGAAGGCTGTAGCTAATACCAGCAGTGGTATTAGACCCTTCTAAATTCTCTATTTCAATTTTGGCTGGAAATCTTTAAAGCTGGATTCTTCACTATGGACTCTCTTCTTCAACCACTTTGAAACATCCAAAAAGTCGTTAGGTTAGGCGAGGCTGGGTTGCATACTGCAACTATCCTGTCTATCTTTTTCTTCTTGTTTACTTAAATTTGGTAAGTTAGCTAAGCACTACACAAAACATAACATACAGAATAAAAATTTAAATATAGCAAATAAAATGTAAATCTTATGAGCCCTCATAAGGGACTAGAACTTATTGAGTTCTACTTACTGAGCCCTACTTGGGACATCTATGAGCCCATTTAGGGACACTAACCCCAGTACACCCTTCAAAATATAACATTCTTGGCCTCTTTGTGCTCTCTGAGTGGTAAGGGGCCTAAAACCACAAAAAAAAGTCACGTGACTGATTACGACAGAGTGAGGTAGTCATGTGACTACAGCTCTGACGCATTTCCGGACAACTATACCTTGAATCACATGATAGAGTATAGTGCATTCATTAATAGCAGTTGTTTGTAGACATTGTGAACAACGGACAAAAAAAAAAATGGTGACATCTGTAATATCGACAGTATCGTGATGGCGGAATCTATAAATTTAAAATATATGTTTTTATAGACAAAATATTAAAAAAGCCTTCCAATAGCATTTTAGTAGTTCTGAAAAAAACTCAAGACGACACTTATACATACACCACACAGCGGTGTAAGTGTCGTCTTGAGTTTTTTCAGAACTACTAAAATGCTATTGGAAGCCATACAACCATAGTAATTGTTATATAACACCTACCGCTGAGAATGATGAAAATTGCCGAGAATCAAACAAACTACTTTCAATTTGATCAATTTTCTGGAACATTTACTATCGTTCTATAATCGAACCAATATGCAATAACAAATTCAAATTTAAAACAGTTCGAACATTTTTAAAATCAAAATACATATAAATATTTATAACAATGTCTGAAATGTTATTAATTTAATACACCTAAGTACTCGATGAAGACTAAAACCTCTCCCTCTCGCGGGAGAATTTCGAAAAATCCCTTCTTAGTGTGCATTCTCATGACATACCCTACTAAAACGCAGTTAAAAACAAAAACAAAAAAAATTGCATCTAAAATAGTACAGTAGAAGCCGTTTTTCCGGTTAAGCCTTAATCCTCTCCCCCAGCAGGGGAATTTCGAAAAGTCCCTTCTTAGTGTGCGTTTTCATGACGTACCCTAACTGTGTACCAAATTTCACTTCTTAGGTTCAGCGGTTTGCTCTGGGCAATGATGAATCAGTGAATGAGTCAGTACAAGCAATTTTATATATATAGATATATAAAATTACTTGTCCTGACTGACTGAGTCACTGATTGATTGATTCATCATCGCCCAGAACAAACCGCTGAACCTAAAGAAGTGAAATTTGGTACACAGTTAGGGTACGTCATGGAAACGCGCACTAAGAAGGGATTTTTCGAAATTCCCCTGCGGGGGGGAGAGGGAGAGCATTAAGTCTTAATTGGAAAAACAGCTTATACTGTACTATTTAAGATGCAATTTTCTGTTTTTATCTGTGATTTAGTAGGGTATGCCATGAGAATGCACACTAAGAAGGGATTTTTCAAAATTCTTCCACGGGCGGGAGAGGGAGAGGTTTTAGTCTTCTTCGAGTACTTAGGTGTATTAAATTAATAACATTTCAGACATTGTTATAAATATTTTTATGTATTTTGATTTTAAAAATGTTCGAACTGTTTTAAATTCGAATTTGTTATTGCATATTGGTTCGATTATAGAACGATTGTAAATGTTCCAAAAAATTGATCAAATTGAAAGTAGTTCGTTTGATTCTCGGCAATTTTCATCATTCTCAGCGGTAGGTGTTATATAACAATTACTACGGTTGTTGAAATACTGAATATAAATGGGGTTTGCTCGCAAAATCCACACGGGCAAAGCCGCTGGTAACAGCTAGTTTAGATATATAAAATTGCTTGTCCTGACTGACTGACTCACTCACTGATTCATCATTGCCCAGAGCAAACCGCCTAGAGGTGAAATTTGGTACACAGAGTATGTCAAGGAAACGCACACTAAGAAGGGATTTTTCGAAATTCCTCCGCGGGGGGAGAGGAAGAGGATTAACGCTTAACCAGAAGAACGGCTTCTACTGCACTATTTTAGATGCAATTTTTTGTTTTTATCTGCGTTGTGGTAGGGTATGCCATGGCAATGCACACCAAGAAGGGATTTTTTGAAATTCCAGTGGGGGGAGAGGGGGAGCATTAAGGCTTAACCGGAAAAACGGCTTCTACTGTACTATTTTACATGTGATTTTTTGTTACATTTAGTCTTCATTAAGTACTTAAGTGTATTAAATTAACATTTCAGACATTGTTATAAATATTTTTATATATTTCGATTTTTTAACCAAATGTTCGAACCTTTTTAAATTCGAATTTGTTATTGCGTATCGGTTCAATTATAGAACGATTGTAAACATTTCAGAAAATTGATCAAATTGAAAATTGTTTGTGTGTGTAGCGTCTTTGTAATCCAAACGTTAATTTTGGTAGATGATCAAACAGCAATTACTTAGGAAAACGTTACAGTTTATTTAAAAGAACACTTTTTTTAAAACATCAGATGCATTTCGGGTTGGCTTGTATTCCCAACCCCTCTTCAGTGCTGTTAAAATTACAAAAACAAGGCGAGTTTCACGACATTGGTAAGTGGGATTTAACATAAACGCGGGTTGACATTAACATAAAAACCTTACATGTTAATAATGGTACAGTATAGGCATGTGTGGCAATATTTTTATTACATAGTTGTATGACTATTTCCTATAATATGAAAAAAGTAAAGGGCATGGTTAACATATATATATTCTTCATCTAAATGATAACATAGATTATTAATTTTAAAATATCTATAAACACTTACATTNTTAAATTCTGTGTTAAAATTAGGTGCTAAAATTTAACACAGACACCAAAATGAAAAAAAATTATAACACTGACCTAAAATTTATACCTTTCAGGTGTGGAGTTTAATTTCACAAACATTGCAAGAAAATAATTACCTTGTCACAGGTAATCAATGTGATGAAAAATGGAGAAATTTAAAGAAAACTTACAGGAAAATTAAAGATGGGAACAAACAAACTGGCCGAGGAAGAAGCCAGTGGGAATTTTTTTCTATAATGGATGAGATTCTCAGATATTGAATCACCTGCTACTTCTGAGAATTACTCAAAACCTGTAAGGTTGAAGAGGAAGTGATTTGTCTGAATGTCATATTACAATATATAATTATCTTTATGTAGACATGATGGAAAGCAATTCGGAAGATTCAGGAAACATCAGGATTGAGTCATCAACATCAACTGTCTCTTCTCTTCCCAAATTCCCACAAATGCGTAAGCAGAAGTCAGAATGGTTTGACGAATATGAAGAACTAAAGGAAAAATCTAGGGAAGAAAGACAACAGTGACATGCTGAACTGTTAGAATTAAGGAGGAAACAGCATGAGGATAATATGGAATTCCACAAACAGTTGTTAGCTGTTTTAATAGAATTTTTATTTTACAACCGAACTCTTTAAATGTTAAAAAATCTTCTCTCTTTGCACTATGCTTTAAACACAAAAAATTTTTCACCAATTAGATGAGTCATTTGAAAGAACAGTGGCAATGTATGTATTATTCAAGGCAGCCAACAACAACAACAACAACATTGTTTTATAATTTTTTATTTCAAATTATTAAAAAGTAATTAACAGTAACAAATCAGTTTACAACATACCAAAATAACAATAAACATCAATACTGTATGTTGTAAACAGATTTTTACATTTGCATTAAAATATTTCTTTTATTCTGTACTCGAGCACATGTACTACTTGAAACTGGTATGGATTCACTAGGGTTGTCATTTTCAATCACAGTTTCATCCTCTAAATCTCCATCATAAAATAGACAAATGTTATGTAACACACAGCAGGCCATAATAAACATTGGTATGAGATAAGGGTTGCCCATATCCACGTATCTCAAATGTCTGAAACATCCTTTCAATAAACCAAAGGCATGTTCCACTGTGTTTCTTGTTCTACTGTGTTTGAGATATTGAATTGAGTCATTCTAAAATGGCTTTTGAATGTGCACGGGGAAAATCACAAAACGATTTCCTCCACGTAGCCTTCCACCTTCAGAGTTCTCTCTGATAGACGTTCAACTTCTTTAAGTTCATTTTCATCATCTGATGAACTTGAACTTGCCAAATCTTCATATGCCTTCGAATCAATATTCGAGAGCATTGTTAAAATTAATGAAATTGTCTCTTCTTGATTTGAACACACCGCCATGTTATTCACCACAAAATGACCAGTCTGTTTAGAAATGCAACACTCTCCTGGAATAACCAAATATGACTAATGACATCAGTCACCATTACTGCTGTATTACCGGTTAGAATTTCCAAATGCGCCCTAAGTGCTGTCGTCAAACAAACGCTTTGCATATGGATTTTTCATGGTTAACTATGTTGTCTGTGGTACTTCTGATCCTACGAAATCCACTCTGATGTGGTGAAAATTAGTTGTTTTCTTCTAAAAGAAACATCAGGCGTCTACCATCCTCTCAAAAAGTTTACACAGGCAACTTGTCAGAGAAACTGGTCTGTAATTAGAGGGATTCTTGTGGTATTTACCAGGTTTTGGAATGAAGATGATAATTGATAGTCTCCAAGAGTCAGGAAAAGTATTTTGTGTCCATATTCTGTTAAACAGATGCAAGAGATTTATAAGAGAATTGTTCGAAAGATTTTTAATCATGCTGTAGTGGATTTCATCTGGGCCTACAGCACTATTTCCCAAGCGAAAGATTGCTGTATGTACTTCAATTCTAGTGAATGGCACATTATATTCCTCATTAGATGAGGAGTGAAAGTTTAAATATTGTTTTTCTCTTTGGGCTTTATAAGCCTGAAAATTCCTTGAATACACAATATTGCTGGATGAAGCAGAAAATGTTTCACCCAATAAATCAGCAATACCCTGTATGTCACTTATTATTGTACCATTATTTTCCAGCATGGACAGAGAATGAGAAGCATATTTCTCATTAATTTTATGCATTTTATCCCAGACTACTTTTGAGCTAGTGGAAGATGTTATGCTTGAAACATACTTCCTCCAAGAATCCCTTTGGCTTTGCCTCCTTATTCTTCTGGCATTTGCCTTTTCTTTTTGAAAAGCAACCAAATTTTCAGCAGTGGGGTATCTTCTAAAAATTCCCCATGCTTTCTTTTGTGCTTTAAATGCTGCCTCACAATTCTGGTTCCACCATGGTTTAGGATTTTTTGGATATCTAGTTGATGTTTTCCCCATTGTTTTTTCCACTGCCTGAATGATACTGGAAGTGACAACCTCAACTGAATCATTGATATCTGCAGTATTGATCATTTCCTCAGTGATGTTAGCCAAAGAGGAGAATGCAGGCCAATCTGCCGTTTCCAGTTTCCAGCGTGGTGGACGAGCTGTTTCACAGCTTTCTCTGCCTTGATATTTTAAAAATATTGGGAAGTGGAGTAGATCCAACCTTCCATGAAAATGCTGAAAACAGGTTTGCGCTTGCTAAGGAGAGATCAATGGCAGTAAATGTCTTTGTTGGGGCATGGAAGTATGTCACTTCTCCAGTATTAAATAGATATAGTTGGTGATTACCTATTAATCTCTCAATGGCTCTGCCTCAGCGGTTGATGTCCGGACTGCCCCACATAGAATTATGGCCATTGAAATCACCTAGTAAAAGAAACAGAGTAGGCAGCTGTTCAACTAATGCATCCAATTGATCCTGATTCACTCTGACATGTGGTGGCAAATATATAGAGCAAACTGTGACAGTTACTCCAATAGAAATTCTAACTGCCACAGCTTGCAAATCAGTGGTTATTTGTACCGGTAAGGATGGGATGTGGTTTGAAACCAGAATAGCCACACCGCCACTGGCACGGTTGTGACTATCATCATCCTTTCGGTAAAGGTCGAATCCTTTCAAGGAAATTTTTTCTCCGGGATTTAGATGGGTTTCCTGGAGTGCCACACAGAGAGATTGGGTAGATGATATCAAGTGTTTAACGTCAGAGAAGTTGTTGCGGAAACCACGACAATTCCATTGGTGTACACATCGTGGAGTACTGATGTACTCAGTACTCTGGTGGCCTTCGATTCCACACTGTGCACATAAGCTTTTACCTCGGCAGGATGTTTGTGAGTGTCCAAACCGCTGGCATTTAAAGCAATGCAGCGGGTTTGGAATATATGGGCGAACTGAACAGCGCAAATATCCTGCTGTAACAAAAGATGGCAATGACGGTTTTCCAAAGGTGAGGATAATGTATTTAGTTGGTATCAACTTGCCATCTCGACGGATTGAAATTCGTCGAACAGCAGTGACACCTTTGTCTGAAAAGCCGATCTGAATATCTGATTCATCCTCAGACATCAGATCGATTTCAGGTATCACACCACGTGATGAGTTCAAACTTGTGTGTGTGGAGTGATGGTGACTTGTATGTCTCCTAGAGATTTCGTTTTCAAAAGCTTTTCAGACTGTTGAGGGGAGGCTGCTTCTACGAGCAGATCTCCTGACCTCAACTTTTGGATTTTTTTTAAGATGCCCAATGGTCGATTCGAAAAGTTTCTGAATCAAAAGGGGGAAACGTTTAGAAAGAGGTGTCTCTCCTGTAGGATGGACGATGAGATACGATGGTTGATTGGAGGAATTAACCTCCTTTGGCGGCAATGCATTGGTACATGTTTCTTTTGATTTTGATGAATCCATATTTAATAATAACTATTCAGCTCCTAGTGACCCCATCCAACAAGTGGATGCCATCACATGGGTGTATGTGGTCACATGGTGTGACGGGTCCATATACCGTCCCACCAGGGTTTTCCAGGAGCTATACCCTCACAATGCAGTCAAAAAGAGCACATCTAGACTGACATGTCCGCCCGGTCTGCATCGATCGGTTGACTCCAGGCCGAGGTCAAGAATGACTCTACGACCAGCCGATTGACTCAAATGGAGCCTGATTTGAGCCATTCGTTTATCCGAAGCAGGGGCCAAAGCAGTGTGTTGGAGACGTTATGTTGCCCCTCAACTACCAGGATCCCCCTTTCCGGCATACGGGATTCCACGCACGGCAAACACGTGGGTGGGAATTCAGATCCCAGGGATGGTAAAGATAAGTTACTAAACCATCTCTGGGAGGTCCCCTCACCACGGACAGGAACCCACATCGAGGGGNAACACTTCCCCCTGGTACTACAAGTGACAATAATTGCCAAATTAATAAAAACAATATAAAAGTGTTACATTTAGAAAAAGACCCATATAAAAGGAAATTTAAAGAACACACAGAAATCAAAAAACACCCTAATCATCCTCTAAATGGGACCATTGTTTCATCTATGCATAAATATTCACCAGGTATATTATAATATTGATAAAGCTCTTCGAGTATGTCTTTCAGAGAATTTATTTTATGTAGTCGGTCTCCATTACCTTCTTCGTTGTTTCAGAAATACCACATCAATAGCAATAATTCAAATCTGTTACGTGACATGGTTTGTGGTGCAACATCATTTTTATAAATTTGTTGTCTACTCCAATAATCGGATAATTTCGGCTATCTCACTAACCCCCATCCACAGCAACAGTAAAAGAAATTTCCTCATTTCCCGAGTTTGTTTCTTTCCAGTTTCAGTCTGCTCCTTGCGCTGATAGTTTTACTCACCAACGATTGTGCGGCATATATATTTGTCTGTTCGGTAATGTGTTCAATTACTTTATTGTTCAGAAAAAAGTTCGTAAAACTTAATCGGCTCGTCATTGGGGCACAAATTTACGTTTCTCAGTCCTGGACTGAATGTGTGCAGAAAGACTCCATGCTTGATGCGACTGTTATGTGAAATAGTTTTCCAAACGTCACTCACCTTGCACACTTCCTCCTCATCTTCACTTGAACAATAAACTGAATCGCTGTCACTGAGATCTTCGGAATAAGATATAATATTCTTATCGGTTTCGCTACTTTCTTTGTCCTCGGTACATAAGGTCAACACACCACTTGTGCTTGCCATCTTAACTGTAAATAATTGTCAACTGTAAAATTGAACCAGCACTGATTGTTTATTACCATATATCACACATGTACTTTCTCCTGCAGGTGTCTTACATTACAAGACAAAGTAAACATGTGCAGTCCAAATTGTAAAGTAACATATGTGTTAAAACTTTTAACACAGATCTAAAACCTTTTAATACAAATCTAAACACTTTTAACACAGATGTAAAAATTTTAACACAGATTGAAAAACTTTTAAGTAGGGGAGCATGTCTAATAACAGCAGGTTGTAAAATTTATTGCCTGAGGGAAATAGTCTGCCTTCAAGGCCATCCGACCGCGAGTGGTCATGTAAATATCTTTTTCGTCTTTCATCTGCTGACTGTTATATAACAACCCTTTTATTTACATTACAATAAAATATTAGATATCAAATTTCTCACTTTGGCCCCCTTTGGTAAAATATCATATTACAGCCGGCAGTTAATGTGTTAAAGGTGGATAGATAGAAAAAAAATCTTTTAAAAACTGGAGCTACAGTTTAGACATGGAACTTCTTGGGTGTCCAAGATCAGATAATATTAAAAAGAATTGTTATTACCACAAATATTTTAAAAAGCAATTGTTCTTTTTGCAATATTCTATCTTACGAACAATTCTTAATTGAACAAAAAAATAGATAATTTCAAAATCAATACGTTGCATTAGATACGTAATAAATAAGTAACAAATATAATTTAAATAATTATTATATTAAANCAGCGGTTGATGTCCGGACTGCCCCACATAGAATTATGGCCATTGAAATCACCTAGTAAAAGAAACAGAGTAGGCAGCTGTTCAACTAATGCATCCAATTGATCCTGATTCACTCTGACATGTGGTGGCAAATATATAGAGCAAACTGTGACAGTTACTCCAATAGAAATTCTAACTGCCACAGCTTGCAAATCAGTGGTTATTTGTACCGGTAAGGATGGGATGTGGTTTGAAACCAGAATAGCCACACCGCCACTGGCACGGTTGTGACTATCATCATCCTTTCGGTAAAGGTCGAATCCTTTCAAGGAAATTTTTTCTCCGGGATTTAGATGGGTTTCCTGGAGTGCCACACAGAGAGATTGGGTAGATGATATCAAGTGTTTAACGTCAGAGAAGTTGTTGCGGAAACCACGACAATTCCATTGGTGTACACATCGTGGAGTACTGATGTACTCAGTACTCTGGTGGCCTTCGATTCCACACTGTGCACATAAGCTTTTACCTCGGCAGGATGTTTGTGAGTGTCCAAACCGCTGGCATTTAAAGCAATGCAGCGGGTTTGGAATATATGGGCGAACTGAACAGCGCAAATATCCTGCTGTAACAAAAGATGGCAATGACGGTTTTCCAAAGGTGAGGATAATGTATTTAGTTGGTATCAACTTGCCATCTCGACGGATTGAAATTCGTCGAACAGCAGTGACACCTTTGTCTGAAAAGCCGATCTGAATATCTGATTCATCCTCAGACATCAGATCGATTTCAGGTATCACACCACGTGATGAGTTCAAACTTGTGTGTGTGGAGTGATGGTGACTTGTATGTCTCCTAGAGATTTCGTTTTCAAAAGCTTTTCAGACTGTTGAGGGGAGGCTGCTTCTACGAGCAGATCTCCTGACCTCAACTTTTGGATTTTTTTTAAGATGCCCAATGGTCGATTCGAAAAGTTTCTGAATCAAAAGGGGGAAACGTTTAGAAAGAGGTGTCTCTCCTGTAGGATGGACGATGAGATACGATGGTTGATTGGAGGAATTAACCTCCTTTGGCGGCAATGCATTGGTACATGTTTCTTTTGATTTTGATGAATCCATATTTAATAATAACTATTCAGCTCCTAGTGACCCCATCCAACAAGTGGATGCCATCACATGGGTGTATGTGGTCACATGGTGTGACGGGTCCATATACCGTCCCACCAGGGTTTTCCAGGAGCTATACCCTCACAATGCAGTCAAAAAGAGCACATCTAGACTGACATGTCCGCCCGGTCTGCATCGATCGGTTGACTCCAGGCCGAGGTCAAGAATGACTCTACGACCAGCCGATTGACTCAAATGGAGCCTGATTTGAGCCATTCGTTTATCCGAAGCAGGGGCCAAAGCAGTGTGTTGGAGACGTTATGTTGCCCCTCAACTACCAGGATCCCCCTTTCCGGCATACGGGATTCCACGCACGGCAAACACGTGGGTGGGAATTCAGATCCCAGGGATGGTAAAGATAAGTTACTAAACCATCTCTGGGAGGTCCCCTCACCACGGACAGGAACCCACATCAAGGGGTCAAGTCAACAAATGAGTGCATCTGACTGGACTGGCAAAAATGCCTTAGGGGATACAACGTCAACACCACGTAGCTGTATGTCTAAACATAAAATAGAAATGTAACACCTGATGAGGGGTGCAAGTTACACAAAATATTGCACTTCAAATGCATAGTGAATAAAGAATAACAAAGATAACACACAGAAATTTTTGTCTCTGATAAAATGCGGTCCAGACAAAAAAATGTCAATTAACTTCTTCGGATCTAACTTATGACATTTCATCAATTTTTTGAGAAAATAATTTTTTAAAAAAGTTGACATTTAAAAGAATTCTACTTGTGTTTGTTAGATATGACTTCAATAAAACAACTTTGCTTTTCTGTAAAATGTTTAGAGCTTCATACCACAAGAAAAGATATATTTGATTGTGTTGATAATTATATAACAAATCATGGTATTGGCTGAGATAAATGCATTTCAGTGTGCACTGATGGAGAGAAAGCTATGATGGAAAAATTATCTGGTGCTGTAACTAGAATTAGAAATGTTTCAAAAAACTGTAATAATCACTGCATTCTTCAGATACACATTAGTGACAAAAAGAATTTCTGCTTCATTAAAGGTAGTTTTGGATAAAGCCATGCAAATTATCAATTTTATTAAGACTCAGCCATTACAATCAAGAGAATATATTTAAAGCTTTATGCAAAGATTTGGGTAGCCATTAAACGACTTCTTTTACAAGGCATGTCCGGAAAGTGAGTACCGTTTCATTTTACCTCCACTGCAGTAGTAGTATCGCAGTTCAGCACCTGCACACAAGTGTCTCTGGTTGATTGTCAGTCCAGTGATGCCATTAGAGCCAGATCATGTTGTTTTTCCATGTTAGTGAGCATTCAAAATGTTTAAGACGATTGCCGACTGTGAAGTGCATTCTGTAATACAGTTTTTGAATGCAAGGAATGTTAAGCCAGTTGAAATTCATCGTCAACTTGTACAGATTTATGGTGAAAATGTAGAGTGACGGAATGGTGAGAAAGTGGGTTAGACAATTCAATGCTGGATGCACCAATGTTCATGACGAAGCACGGAGTGGCCAGCCTTCTGTTATCAATGATGGTTTGGTTGCAAAAGTGAATGAGAAAATTCTTGAAAACAGACAGTTCACAATAAGATTGCTTTGTGATGAGTTTCCACAAATTTCAAAAACTGTTTTGCATGAGATTGTCACAAATCGCTTAAATTATTGCAAATTGTGTTCCCGTTGTGTTCCCAAAATGCTTACAGATGTCCACAAAACGAAGCAACTTGGAAGTGCTTTGACATTTCTTACCCGATACAGTAAAGAGGGTAATGATTTCCTTAACAAAATTGTTATCGATGATGAAACTTGGGTTTGTCATGTCACTCCAGAACCAAAACAACAGTCAATGGAGTGGAGGCACTCATGTTCTCCCACAAGACACAAATTCAAAACAATGTTGTCAGCACGAAAAATCATGTGCACTGTTCTAGGACAGACAGGGCACTCTGCTTATTGAGTTCCTTCCCAGAGGTGAAACCATTAATGCGGAACGATACTGTACGAAACATTGCAAAAACTTCGCCGTGCAATTCAAAACGAAAAGCATGGAAATCTCAATAAAGGCATTGTGTTGCTTCACGACAATGCATGTCCCCATACTGCTGATGTCACTCAAAACCTTATTCAACAATTCGGTTGGGAGCAGTTTGATTACCCGCAGTACAGCCCTGACCTTGTACCTGCAGACTACCATTTATTCTTGAACTTGAAGTGTGATTTTGGAGGGAGGCGCTTTGCCAGCAATGAACACGCAACAACCAATGTTCAGCAGTGGCTGTCTTCACTGGCAGCACATTTCTTTGAAGAGGGTATAGACAAGTTGGTTTCCCGATATGACAAATGTCTGAACAATGGTGGTAACTATGTAGAAAAATAGTTTCCGACATGCTCTTTCATGTAAAAATAAATTTTCTTTTGAAAAAAGTTTTCTTATGAGAGTTTTTCCAAAACAATACATACTTTCCGGACACGCCTCATACATACAGAAGTAAGGTGGCTTTCAAGAGGAAATGTGCTGGTGAGAATGGTTGAATTGATAAAAGAATTGCAGTTTTACTTTCTTGAACATAAATTTAATTTGTATGACAAATTAAGAAATAATGTATGGCATGCAAAACTTACATATTTAGCATACTTACATGTGTTATATGCAAAACTTACATAT
Source organism: Centruroides sculpturatus (assembly GCF_000671375.1). Lineage (NCBI taxonomy): Eukaryota > Metazoa > Arthropoda > Arachnida > Scorpiones > Buthidae > Centruroides > Centruroides sculpturatus. The sequence goes on from NW_019384517.1 coordinate 634,202, forward strand.
GGTAATTTTGACTGTTTTCCACTTTTTACTAAATTTCTACATTCATTCATTAATCTTTAATAACATAACATGAGTTATATCCCCTGATATCGCAGTGCATAATCAGGGATAAATTTTTTCAAGAGTCTAAAGTGGAATTGGATGCAGAGACACTATGAAATTAAAGATAATCTCAACAGCTTATCCACATCTCTTACTGAGTATTTTCCTAACTTGGAGTACAAAGAATATTATTGGGTACAAAATCTATTCACAGTGACAAAAAAACCAACAGGATTTCTGTCAGTGCATTATGATAAATTAATAGAAATTACATTCAATGCTCAGTTAAAGGCTAAATTTGAAGAAATGCTGTTAGATGTATTCTGGGGGAATCTACTTGAAGAATATCCGGAAATATCCAAACAGGCCATAAAAATACTTTTGCCCTTTACGACAACATATTGGTATGAATCAGGATTTTCAAGATATGCTAGCACGAAAACTAAGTATCGAAGCAGACTGGATGCCGCCCCAGATATGAGAATCCATTTATCAAGTATAAAACCAAATTTCCAGAGGATACTTATGTGAAAAAAACAATGCATTCATCTCACTAAAATTTGATATTCCAATTTACTGTAAGTGTGTTTCAAATAAAATATTTCTTTTATTATAATAAGTATTAATTTAAATAAGGGTTCCATTATATTACAAATAATGTANCTCAAGAAATTTTTGAAATGAAAATAATTAACAATCTGAAAAATTAATTTTTTAGGTTAGAAATAATAAAAGTTAATAAGGTTATAGAAAATAATTCTTCCAAACATTCATGAGACATTGTTCTAACTACTCAGTGGTCTCACAACTGAATGACAACAACACACACGTTAAGGTTGGCCTACGCAGTATCAGACTGCGCAGGAAAATCAAATGGTTTTTTGATTCTACTCTGGTGGTTGGTAGTTTGCCAAAACTTAAATTTTCTCCCACATACCAGGAATTACTCAAGGTCAGGTATGCATGGTTAATCCTCAAAGGATTAACTTAACGTGTATGGCTGCCTTTACTCTGTTAAGAGACAACCTTTACATTAAGATTAAAGTATTACAACAGCTTATATTATAAAGACACTTACCTTAAAAGTGCCTTTCCATATACAGCTGAGATACAACTTTCCTGAAACTAATAATCCGGGAGTATAAATATGCAACAGCAACTTGAAAGTTGTGCAGTCGAGCCGCCATGTTCGAATATTTGGCTTTAAAAAGATATTCAGCCAAATGTGTTCTGACCATGTGTTCCTTCTGAACACATGGTCAGGGAAACGTACCGGGGAATGTTCGTGCACACCTCCTGTCACATCCTCTTGATCATGATGGTGTGGGTGCCTGTCTGGGAATCAACAAAGTTATACTTGTGATTAACTGTCAGGTGATGAAAGCCTTCAGTTTGAAGTCAATCAAACACTTTCCAGCAATCACTAATAAGTGTTGTCCCCAGAAGCACCTACTCCTTGAATATGCAAGTAACATTTGGCTATCGCGTGTTTCCACTGTACCAAAAACATTTTTTGAGACTCCCTCTCAATATCCCCAAAGATCCACTGACCTTCAGTTATTCTCCCCTTATTGAACTTCTGCCATCCGATTTTCACCTCATCTACTTTGACAACCCAGGCCTTCTCTTCAGACTTTCTCCATTTGGGAGGACACATCGTGAATGCATACTTCTCTGTAAAAAGAGTACCAATCCACAATGGTTTGCTTTGAAAGGCCAAGAAATTGATTTAGTTGAGCTTGTTTCAAAAGCTTCCATACCAATAAGGAGAAAATAAATCACCATAGGGTAACGAGAGAAAGATTTGAATGTCCGAAAGTCCGTCCGTACCGACTTGCTCCACCTGCAAGGTGCTGCATGTTTTTCTGCCTCTCCGGATTACCTTTCCGCAACGGAATAGTTCTCTTCCTTCCACTCGTACAAAATTGCCACACTGACTGCAGTTGGCTTCATTTCACCAAATGCTGTGGCGTAACAACTCTTCTTTGATCCGGTCTTCCGAGAACGTCCTTGCATCAAAGTAGTTATATTCGCATCCTAGCAAACTGACACTAGCCATTCTGATTCAGTACAGCAACAAACAACAGAAAAGGCCTGGGAGTGCCATTTCCCCTCTGAAAAAGTGAGAAAAGTGAGTTGAAATACAGAAAAAGTGAGTAAAAAGTGAATGCAATAGTGACAAAACAGTGAAAACATGGAAGGAAAACTCAGCAAAATAGCAGTAAAAGTTTTTCTTTTTATTGTTATGGTTAAATACATTTTAAAACTTTTTGTATATACTGTAATATTTCCAGTAAACCATGAATACTTAATAAGGCTTTGGCTTCTTCTGTGAATAATCAGTCATGAAAGATGATGTCCTTTTATTAAGATTTCTCTGGATGTTTTCAGCTTCCTTCTTTTTTGCTTCCTCTTGCTTTTGAACATTTAACACTAATAAGCATGATGTGCTGCCCGTATTTCATTCATATTCTTGCTATTAATGACCTCCTCCAGTTTTTTTGTTTGCTGCTTCTAACAAAACCTGGCCTGTCTTGTGTATTTTACTTTCTTCTGTTTAAACTCTGCTGCCATGCCATAATCTTTTCTTTGTCACAAATAGCTTTCTTTTGATGTTCCTCAAAATGTTTCTGTGCTTCCTCTCCTGCTCTTTTTTTCTGTTTCTCCTCTTCTTTTAACTTCTTTTCATTTTCTAATTGTTCTTGGTAATTTCTATGTGCTGAGGCAGCTAATTTCAGTAAATCCTTTCTAATAGGTACAAGGTGTGGGCTTCGGTCATACATGTTTAGTCCCTCCTTAACAATCAAAAGTGAATTAAGCATTCTTTCTGACATTGATGCTCTATCAGGAGAAAGTGCCCGATGTNTTATGTGAAAAAAACAATGCATTCATCTCACTAAAATTTGATATTCCAATTTACTGTAAGTGTGTTTCAAATAAAATATTTCTTTTATTATAATAAGTATTAATTTAAATAAGGGTTCCATTATATTACAAATAATGTAAAAATGTTCCATTGCAAAAAAAGTTTGAGAACCACTGCAGAAGGCTAAAAGAGGCCCCATTTAGAGTTTTGTTCCTAATTTTCTTGATAATAAGAAATTAATTTAACATTACCCATTGATAATTTACTAACTATGAAGTCATCCAAAATTGGGAATTTTTAAATTAGAGCATTTCTTGAATCTAGTGCTAATAGTGCAAATCTGATTCTGACGTTGAAGCATTTAAAGGTATAATACAAAAATCTGACGACATTATTATTACAGAACAGAGCATGTCAAATCTAATTTACACTTTTTTGCAGGATTTTCTGCAGGATATGTTTTTTTGCAGAATAGTTATATATAATTGTTTAAATCTAAAAATGTGTGTAAAGTTTCTTTTTCCGCCTTTTGATTTGTGTCGTTAATACATGGTTCTTCCTTCTTCAAACTTCAGTTTCAGTGTTGCCAGATCTCGAAGCTTCTGTTGATGTTGCCAGGTGTTTTCTTCTTTTATAACCCACACCTTTACATCCTACCACTTTGTAGATACAAGTGTTTACAGGGGAATAATTTTCTTCAATTACTTCTTGTAGATTCAATTTTTGCTTTGTAGATCAATTCTTGACAGATCTTTGTGTTGTAGAACTAACCACTCTATCCATTTTTGAGGTTCTAGATTTGTCTCGTGGTTTCTTTTGTAATTTCTAACCGTGGAAAATGTAAACAGACAATCTTGTTGTTATTCCTACAATTGTCACCAGACCGACAAATTCCTATTAAAATACCCATTGTTAGAAGAATAGAGGTCATTTACTCAAACATTTGCTGCTATCTGCCAAACAGATAAAATTTGTTGAATGAACTCGAAGGACATTCCGATCTGAATTGGATAATTCATCTGGTAATGTCTTAACATTTCTTGTACTTTTTGATTTCTGTCTTTCAACCCATTTAAATCTTCAATATTGTTCATTTCTGTTCCTTTTTCATATTGAGAACCATTTTTATTTGTATCGTGATTGTTTCTTTCATTAACCTTTTCAGGTTCATTATGAGAAAAAAGTTTTTATTGTTTGAAATTCTTTTTATACTATAACTTATTGATGTTCTGCTGTGTGAAAATCAACTGTTTGAGAAAATATTGCAGTTTGTTTTTTCAAAATTGGTTGTGTCATATATGACACACTGGATCTCTAGGTATACATTGAATTACTTATGACCTGGCAGTATATTTTTTAAATGCTGTTAATACAATACAATAATTTAAAACTTTTTTACATTTAAAAACTTTTTTAATGTTCTAATATTTTAAAATTACAATTATTAAAAAGATTTTAAACAAGAGTCACTTCAAACCATTAAAAAGATACCACTAAATTACATTGCGTGATATGTTTTAAAGTAATTTCTTCTTGTGACTAAACATAAATGCACTTTAAAAACAGTGCNCTCTCAACTCGCTCAAATTGAAGTAGGCACCACTCATCCTGCAAAGTATCCTCAGCAATGTCACATGGAAGAGCTCTTGCAATGCTTACAATGTCCTTATAACTGCTTTTTTCACTAATATTACTTGGTTGAAGACATGTCAATGATTTCAACAGTTTGCATTGAATTGGAGCTTTTTCTATCATATATATGGAAGCCACAACATAGTGTTTCTGTAAGCAACTGCAAAAATGCAATTGATCTTTTTGAGATAATTTACGCAACTCATTGAAAACCTCAGCACTGCAAATAATTTCCTCTAATGGCAAAAGATTTGTCTTGTCAAATAATTTCTTTGGATTTAATACATTACTATCAGGCATAGCAGACTTAGACTGAATGACAAGCTTCAAAATATCTACTTTCAAAATTCTAGTAACTAGCTTTAGAAGCAAGTCCCACAGTTTGCTGTACAGGAGATGTATTAAGAGGTTCTTCTCTTTGAAAAAATGATATACATATTTTGTAAAAATTTCTGCACTTGAAATGCCTTGTAGTACTTCTGCTTTCATGGGAGGAATCTTCAACAAACAAGATATACTTCTGTACAAAGCACTTGCCATTATGCTTTGTTTACTTGAAGGAATATACTTAAAAATAAAAACCATTCAACTATCCAGCATAATTCTTTAATGATATAAGAACGTTTTCAAACGCATTAAGCGTTCATCATCAGTTATTTCTCTAATTTGAAATGGAAAATTCGAAAAATTACACAATCGAATTTCAAATAGACAGTTATGTAAAAAAAAAAAGTAACATATTATAAACGAAAATGATATATACAAATTTCCGTGTATTTAATAAATAATAATAAAAATAAATAAAAATAAAATATCTATCAAAGATCATCCTAAGTCCAATTAAGCCTTTTTTTTTTATAGATCTATGCCAATCCGTCGCAAAAAGATTTCCAAGCAGACGAAAGCCTGTCGGCATTCCTATAGTTGATACACTGCGTGCTCTTCTGCGCCCTGTGGATTTCCATCTTTTTGAGATATTTTACTGCATGTCTAGATCTGGTAGCTTTTATTATAGAGGCCTGGTCCCAGAAAACAATAATGCCTTGTTGTTTAGCATTAGTGGCAAGGACCGTACTGTCAACAGTTTTGTTCACCGAAAGCTTATGTTCATTGATTCTTTTTTTCAAATTCCTCAAAGTTGTGTTTATATATACTAAGTTAGAGTTGAACCTATGGTCTCTNTTTTTTTTATCTATGCTAATTTGTCGCAAAAGGATTTCCAGGCAGACGAAAGCCCGTCGGCATCCCTATAGTTGATACACACAGTATCAACTATAGGGAACTATCAACTATATTCTTATGTTATTAAAGAATTATGCTGGATAGTTGAATGGTTTTTAGTAGTAATTCAAACACAAATAATTATCGTATTTATCTTCAGGCACTTGGCAATACTTATCATCAAGTTTTATTCAGTTGAGAAAGAACTTTATTGGGTCCCATTTTCAAAAAAACAAGAAGTTATTACAGCTTCAACTGTTTGTGACAGTCAAAAAAATTGTTTAATGTTTTTGGAAGTATGCTTTGCTTCCCACAGGATCTGGAACCATAGTATCACTGCCAGGTTTCCATCCAGCTGGACACACTTCTCCAAATTTATCTGTATGTTGGAAAGCTTGAACTAATCTTAGTGTTTCATCCACTGATCTTCCAACAGGCATATCATTAACAGTTATTTGACGCAATCTACTTTATCATCAATGATGAAAAGACCTCTAAAAGAAACGCCAGCATCTTCCTTCAATACTCCATAATCTTTAGAAATTTGTGTACTTTTATCAGCAAGAAGAGGAATTTTCATTTTTCCAAGACCACCTTCTTTACGAGGAGTATTAATCCAAGCCAAATGAGTGAAGTGACTATCAGTAGAACATCCTATTATTTCACAATTGATTTTCTTAAACTCATCTACACGATCACTGAAAGCTATAATTTCTGTTGGGCAAACAAATGTGAAATCCATAGGATAGAAAAATAATACGAGATATTTTCCTTTATAATCAGATAATTTAATTTCTTTGAATTCTCCATCAATTACAGCAGTACCACAAAAATCAGGAGCAGGTTGAGTTAGGAGAGGGAGTTTTGCTGACATTGCTATAACTCTTCGAAATTCTAATTTAAAATGAAAATGGCTATTGTCTGGTCCGGCTGAAAGATAGACAGCCGGACCAGACAATCTCCCATTAACATTATTTTATCCATCTTTCGAATCTCTTCACCCAACGTTACTGCCCCGAAATATTTGAATATTTGGCTTACATGTTTTTGGGGATTGCGTATCCTCTTCTTTTCTAATAATCCGTTCTGAATACGGTTCATCGTCTCTATAAATTGTCCTTTTCTTTGGTTTCATCCTGTCGACTTGTAAACTTTCTTTTTCCTCCTTTTGATTTGTGTCGTTAACACATGCACGCTCCTTCACCTTCTCGAAACTTCTGTTTCAGTGTTGCCAGATCTCGAAGCTCTGTTCTGCAGTTGCCAGATGATTTTTCTTTTATAACCCACAGATTTACATATATATTGAAAAAATAAATAATAAAAATTAAAAATGCATTTCAATTAATAGAACATGAAATATTTCACTTAAAACTGTGTTCCAGGAAACTAATAATTTGATATAATTATAATTTCAANACTAAATTACATTGCGTGATATGTTTTAAAGTAATTTCTTCTTGTGACTAAACATAAATGCACTTTACAAACAGTGCAGAACACTCTGACCCTAACGTTGTTGCACCTAGGCATTCTGCAGCGATGGTTCCTGTCATCACTTGCAATTTCAGGCATGTGCAGTGCTCCCTTTTTTCTTTTTGCCTGGCTTGGATGTGGTGTAATGGCCCGTCTTTTTCCTAATAGCGGGGGCTTTTTTCTCATTCATCAGAGTCTGGATCTTCTTCTGAAGTACTGGAATGGATTAGTCATTCAGAGATCACAATTTTGAACTGCAAATAGTCCAGGGTTTTCTTTTTCATTTTGTTTAGTGCTTGGCAGTCTCTCCTGTATTCTATCCATGCACCAGCACAGGAAAAGTAAAAAAAATGAAGAATAACTCTAATAGTCCATTTTCTCGTTTTGGCATTCTGTCTGTACATGGCAATGATTCTGTCCAGAAAGTCAATTCCCCCATGTTCTGATTATACATTTCCACAGTGAGTGGTCGGGTTATATTCACATATTTTTTCTTTTTTTGACCATCGACGGCATTCTCCTGTAGGCATCTTGCCTTCAACAGAAGATACCAAAGTAACAGGTTTGTTGTTATACCATTTTACAATGGATATTTGGCCATCTCCTCGTATGGACTAATCAGACGATCCATGATCCTTGTTTTTCAGCTCAAAGTCAGACTGTAATTTACTTTCTTTTGGAATCCGGCACATTTTTACTGTTCCAGTTCCCTGACACTCTGAATTTATATGGAGACAATCAAGTACCTCTACAGATGAGAAATACCTATCCATGTAAATAATACAGCCTGATGGCAGTGATTGTGCCAAGTGCATTACTACTTTGCTTCCTATGTTGAGGGAATCGTACCCTTCAATAATTGTCACACCTTTACCCTGATATAAAAAAAAAATCAAATGGCAATCCATCAGGGGCAGTACAAAGAAAATTTTTAATGCCACATGGGTTTGGCTTCCCATGAATGAACTGTCTTGTGGATGTTTTTCCCCAAAATGGTATTATCTGCTCATCAATAGAAACACTCTCTGTTCTGTTATTCTGTAAACAACCATGTCTCACAACTTTAAGTAAGGGACGTACCTTCCAAAATTTGTCTAATGAGCGTATTTCAGATGGCACATCATCAACTGTTAGCTTTACATTGCTTCGGATGGAGAAGAACGCCTTTTAGAGATGTTGTCTGCAATTTGCTGCACTGTAGTACCTGCTGACCAGTACAGTATATATTATAGTATAACAAATTTATGAATGGGGTTTACACATCTGATATGATGTACGCATATTTGGATGAAAGACTGTAAAATACTGGAAAAAAGTTGAATTCAACATCATAGCCAGGATGGTTTGAACTCGTATCTGCATTATAAGGAGAATTTCGGAGGCCCAAAAAAACTAAAATTCAGATACGCCTACTATGTATCAATTATAGGAGTTTGGAGGGGGAATGGCTTTCCAGAAAAACCTCCCAGACAATCCTCGAGGATTAAAGGGTATACAGAAATTACAAGAGAAAAAAGAATCAAGGTGCCATGTCTGCACTAGCTTAGGCTTGAAGAGGCGATCCAGGACTGTATGCACTTGATGCCTGAAGGTATTGCATGCTGAATGCTTCCCAAAGCATCAGTGCTAACAGTGATAGGTATGTGATATATTTCTGATCAACATTTTACATTATATTATATGCATTATAATCTTGCATCAAATGCAAAAACTAATAAACTCTTACAGATTTTGTCCTGGCTGCATCACATAAGTGTTTTTTATCTACTTTATTTTTTTTGTATTTTTTTATTTTCATACATACATGTAAAGAATGATGAAATGAATCAAAGTTTTAATGCATCATTTTTATACTTGTTGTATTATATGCAAATAAAGTATAATACTTGAGAGCAAAGTAAAAGTTTTGATTTCAAAGGTATGTTTGATATAATGTGTGATAATTTCAAAACGAAAAACGTACATGCATAAATGTTATATCAAGTTGTACAAAACGATATTCTAAGTCTTTCGGGCTCAGTGCCAACAAAAAACTAGGTAATTAAACAATGTTAATTTTGACACAAAGTTACAAATTATCAAGTTTAAATGTCAGTTCTAATATATATATATTTTTGTCTTATAAANCGGGGATTTTGCAAGAAAACACCATTTATATTCAGTATTTCAACAACCATAGTAATCCATATACAGTATATATATAATCGAGACGGGTTAATAATAATAATAATAATAATAACCAGCGCAGAGCCCAAACTGTTAGGAGTTGAAAGTTGAAATTTGGTACACAGTTAGCGTACGTCACGAGAACGCACACTAAGGAGGGATTTTTTCGAAATTCCCCCTCCCTGCGGGGGAATTTCGAACCCCCTTTAGGATTAATCCTTTGGTTTTCAGGAGCAGTCAGGTATCTGTTTACAACCTGGCAATAAAATTCAAAGTAGATTGAAGGACATTTGGGTCAATGTACTTATATAATTTTAAAAATTCGTATAAAATCAAATTTTTATGATAGAAATATAAAAAAAAATATTGTTAATATGCAAGGATTAGTAGTTTTGTTTGGTATATTTTTTATCCGCTTGTAGTTTTTACTTTTTTCGAAAAAAATTCGTTTTTGTTGTTTACATTAATGACTTGTAAAATCATGTTCGATCAAATCGCAGTAAAATCATTTAAACTTCATATTTTTTGTACGGCTATATGCTATTTAAATAGAGAATTTTGTTTTCTACATTTTCATGTATATTATATTTGTATACTAATATATCTTCGCGAATTATAACGCATTATATGGAACAATCCTGTGACATGTGAAAGCTGACTACGTTGATTTATGATCATATTACTGATGACGTGAAATTTGTCGAATATTAAATTTTCATACTAGAGATATTACTATTAGTCTTTCTTAATATTATATAATTTAATTTTTTTAGCTTTTAGAGTGTCAGAGGTGANATTAGTAGTTTTGTTTGGTATATTTTTCATCCTTATGTATGTTTTTCTTTTTTCAAAAATAATTCGTTGTTTCTTCTTTACATAATGAATTGTAAAATCTTTGGCAGTAAATCTCATAATGGCAGTAAAATCTTTTAAACTCATATTTTCTTTTTGGCTATATGCTATTTAAATTATTAACAATATGTACTTATCAATTTATGTAAGGAATTTGTAAATTAATTATATCGAATTTAATAGCGGAAGCAGTTAAGGCGCGAGTCCCACTCTGCGGGATCCGGGCTCGAATCCAAATTTACAATATACTGTATGTATATATAGTAGAAATTTAATTCTCAATAAAACAATTGTTTTGAAGTAGAATTACCCAATAGACCACTAAAATATCACCGTGAGTCCCCAATTTGGTAATTTTTTTTTGTGGACCCACAGTAACATTACATGGACCGCTAGGATCCACGAGGACCACTGCTTTAAAGCAATAAATGTTAGTTCTCGGCAATGTAAGGTGTCTGTGTCACAATATTTTGTTGTAATTTGATTCCAAAGAGTAAAGAAATAAACATCAACTCTCGCTTACTTGTAAATTAGCTCGAGTTTGACGGACTGACGTCGATTTCGTTTGTAATTTGGAGAAGGAAGCATTTTCTTTCACGATCGGTGTATTAACAGCTGATTATTTCAGCCAGAGATTCTCAGTAGAGCCGCCATTTGTCAACAAGCTGTTAATTGTAAATACCGTTTCGATGTAGTTGTTGCTATCCCTTCTTCTCTACACAACTACTAATTTCTGAATATCTTTTGATATTAAACGAAACATTTTTATAATTTTGATATTTTTGTTTCCTCTGATTTGCTACAATTAAGATTCACGGGCATAAATTTTATCCAGGGAGTGATCAAAGAGAATGCCCAACCAACTAAGACATTTATTGTTAACTTCCCCGTAAAGCAGCCAAGTCTTGTAAGAAATCCGAACTTCTCGAATACATTTATAAATTTTATAACTAAAAGAAATCCATAAATGAATTTATAAAAATATTTATAAATCAACATAAAATTTCTATTGTTAATATCGTTTAGCGAATTAATCAAAGGAATATACCATCAAGTGTTTAATCAAATAACAACTAACCATTTATATTCCATATTCCTTCTCTGAATTTCCAAGACTTACAGGAAATTACTTCTCTTTATCATTTGGTTCATATGTTTATCGCATCCACGATGGTTAAAAGGCTGTTCCATTCCTCCAAACAATACATGTATAAAAATACAAGGCCCCAAGCTGTAACTTATGCAAATCTGGTTGTCTGTCTAAGTGTTAATATGTCCTCTATACACTTCTAAACTCACCAATCCAGTCCAAATTTTCCATAGTTTCTAGAACCCAGACATGTGCCATCATAAAACTATACAAATTTTATGGTGGTATATTGTATAACTCCAATTTTCTCCTCTTGGCACTGTAATAAGTTTATTATTATTATTCAATGTTTTTATAAAAATGCATTAGTGCCATACTAACCACAAATTATACTCTTAGTGATGATTTCAAAGCATTTAGGGTCTTCTGAATTTGGAACTTTTTATATAAATGTGTATTCTAATTTAATATAAACCTATGTATAGGTTAATTTGTTAAATGTAACTTTTCTTATGAAAATAAAATTTTGCAGTCAAAAATAAAATTTCAGGCATTATTCAGCTTCTTTCAACGGGTAATGTACTCCAAGTCAGTGCCGGCCCGAGGCAAGTTTTAGGATGGAGCGAGATCCTATTATGCCCCCTTAGTTGCCCCTAATTTATACCCTTTAATTTTCTTTACCACTGAGGCGCCCCTTGGGATTTAGCGCCTGGAGCGGCTGCTCCGTTCGCCCTATGGTAGGGCCGGCTCTGGTAATAATGCATTCTAAGTGTTCCGGGGTGCAAAAATGACCATGCCTCTTGTAGAAAAAATGTGTCATGTTTTCGTTTCGGAGAGATCCAGTAAAACAAAATGCGCGGAGAAAGAATATACCAAAAGACTTCGAAATCATCAAGAACTCATTTGTTTGAGTACAAATGCAAACATAAATGACGCTATTGGGACCTTAACAGAGCTGTAGAGTATGTCCATAAGAGAAAAAAAGTCAAAGGAACGATACCTCCTAATGTGACCTTTCGCGAGTTAATTAAAGGGTAACTGGCCCCTATTCAGTCATTATAAACGTGGAGAAACCCAGAAAACTTCTGGCCAGCCCATCCTGGCAAGGTGCAAACCCTTGACTGAACTCCCACAGCCTATTGCAGAGACAACGTTTAGAGGCTGACCGCGGTGTATAGATTAGGTAAATCGCTTTTCAGAAAAATTTCATTGCAGAGACGGCGTTTCTCGCTTGCCACAATGTAGACAGCGATTAGAAACAAGTTATTTGACCTATTTTCTAGACTCAAACGACAGCAGGTTTAGAGGGCTTTTCAATTCGAGTGGTAGCTTTGTTCGTAAGAAAGTTTAGATAAAAACAGATATCATTGCTTTGATAAATGTTGTAAACGGTACGAATCGATAAAATTATTCATTAAATAATTGCTTGTAGCAAAAATAACAAAATTAAATACTGTACTTTAAATNTATGTGATATATTTCTGATCAACATTTTACATTATATTATATGCATTATTTTCTTGCATCAAATGCAAAAACTAATAAACTTTCGATTCTTCTAAATTTTGATTTAGAAGAATCGAAAATCCTAAGGAGGGAATTGGGCTGAGAAGCCCAATATGTTTTAAATTTTACATCCAAAACATATTCCTATTATGCATTATCCCTCAGTATCATCCTCATTCCAAGCCTAATATAAACATTACATCTTTTCCTTACTTCTCTTACCTTCTCATCCTTGTAAATACGCATTTTGTCTTCCTTCTATTATCATTCCGTATTGTGCTGTTTTGTTATTTATATGTCTATAAAATTTATAAAAACCTCTGGTTTGGCCCTGTTTCACCAGCCTTTCTGGAGGGTAATAATAAAAAATTATATGTATATGTTGTAAATTATTGTAAATACAGGTAGCCCTCGGTTTACGCCAGTTCAATTTACGCCGATTCACAATAACGCCGCTGCGCAAGTCGCCATTTTGAGGTGTAATTCTCCGATTTTCATTTCAGTGTTGACGTATTTACCGAGCCGCAACATTGTACATTCGTTAAAACAAAGATTTTTATTAAATATATTTATTTTTTCTGTTTAATATTATTGGGTATGTATACATTTGCATTAAATAAATATTAAAATACTAAACGTTTAGGTACTCACGAGTCAAGATATTAAACTTAATAGTCCAATAAATGACGTCCAAATCCATAGCGCCAATGAATGTATCCCGTATCAGTTCGTTCAAGAAAACACCTTACGACGCAAAAGCACTTCCGGCAATCACAAATTATCATTAGTGAGACAAATCTACTTCTCGTTGGCCAGACGATATTTATTTATCTCTCCTTAGCCACCTTGAATTCTCCCGCTCAAACTGACCTTATATATGCGCTACAGCGACAGGTGGTCAACCAATCAGTGTCTTCGCTCATCTATAGCTCTATGTCGGGTTAACGTATCCTTTCAACTAAGGAAAGTTTGACAAATGAAGTTTGTGAGTTAGACAATGTTGGGAGCGAAGTGCAAATGTAAAAAGGAGCATCATATTCGACCATATTCCGAAATTCTTAATGAAAGAAATAAAAAATGTAAACAATTAAAGATGGATACTTTTTTCTGAAAAATGTAAGAAATTCAAAACTAAAATTTTTAAATAAAAACATTTTACTTTATTTTATGATAAAATACATTTTAAAAATTGAAAATTGATATGTATTTTGTTTTATATTGTATTAATAAACAAAATTATTAGCTTATTTTTCACTNTAAACAAACGAGACAATTTTAATAATTACAGAAATCTGTTTATAAATGTAAAAAAATGTAATATTAATAATAAAATAGCCTATTTAAAATTATTCATTTCGACAGTAATAAGATGTCGAAATAATGCCTTAAAAATCTATTCCGAAGACGAACTTCGAATTGGTATAAATTTTCTAAATATGGATTTGTCCATATTTTAAATCGTATTGGCGACGAAATTAAATATCGAAATGGAAAAGGATTGTCATTAATTGCCGAACAATGGTTTTGACGGCCTTAAGATTTTATTTCTGGAAGCTTTCGGAATATACTGGCGACCATTTCTGACGTCACAAACAAATAACCCGATTGGCCGAACGACTCCTAAAACAGGGGAGTAATAGCGAAGTATGTAAGAGCCAATGTTTTGCCGAAGTTCGTTTAGAAAACGATCAGAAATAGACGATCGTCGTCTTTGCAACGCATTTTAAACCGCGGTTCAGCCAGCCAAAGCCTATAGGCCGTTCCGTTGATAAACGTCGTTTAACGTAAACTCTGTCTCTGCAATCGGCTGCCAGCGTTCAGGAAATGGAACCACTTCGTCACTGATGAGCCAGCACCATAAGTATCTCCCGATATGCCCAATTGACTCCCATTTTCGGTTTGCTAATGCTATTAATAATAATAATGATGATAATACATCTGGTGAGCCAGTGTTAATCAACACACCGTTTTCATAGAAAAGATCTACTTACAGTATGCAAATTTACATCATTCTGAAGTATCATATACAAAACTCATTGCATTAATAAGTTTTGGTATCTAATTTTTAATGAAACGACCCCCTAAATGACTTATTGATGTCAATCACCCCGAGATTCTTATGTAGCCTTTAAATGAGAAATCAAAGACAATCACGTGCATAAGGTGTTTATGGCCGCATGCGGCCCAAGGCAAGTTCCAATGCGGCCCAATAAACGTGTAAACAAAACTGACAAATTTTTATTTATTTATTTATTTTAAGGGCATAAACCTCAAAAAAGAAGTTTCACAAAGCCCTAAACTTTTATACGTATTTTATTTTTTAATAGAAAGGAAATATTTTCAAATGCTTGAAATGTGTGAATGAGGAAGGAATACTAAATAAAGCTGAAGTCGTGACTCAAAGGATTATAGCCCCAAATTCAGGGAAAGAAGAGAATAGCAAAAAAATAAAAATAATTGAGAAAGGTTGAAAAATTAAGGATCAATATTTGCATAACAGAACGTATATTTAACCTTTTCACTTCTTTATTTTTTGACCTTTCTGTCCTTTCTCCGAATTTAGGTCTATAATCGTTTGAATACCAACTATAGCTTTATTTAATACTCCTTTCAGCGTTGAAAGATTTAGCAACTTTGCGCCAAATTTGGCTACCCTTTTTTAGTTTGGCGTAAAAAATATCATTTGGGTCATTGGCTACAATTTTGGCCTGCATATTATTTATAAATATATTTGTTGAAAAAAAATGCACTTTAGAATTGTGTTTCGTTTTTTTTTAATTAAAAACCCAAATATAACAGATATTTGTGTTTTTCAAATAAATTTTTGTTTTTCTCCTTTATAATAAACTAGCAGACCCCGCCACGCGTTGTTGTGGCTCAAAATGTATCTATTATAAATGCATAACACTTCCCCTGTGGGGGGGAAATTTTACGAAAAATTTCTTCTTAGTGTACATTCTCTTGACGTACCCTATTAAAACGCAATCAAAAACGCAAAAACCCGCATCTAAAATAATATAATAGAAGTCAAGTTCTTCACGGTAAGCCTTAATTCTGTCCCTCTCCCCCGCGGGGGAATATCGAAAAATCCCTTCTTAGTGTACATTCTGTTGACGTACC
>NW_019384517.1:651108-655931 GCF_000671375.1 Centruroides sculpturatus
ATTCCATTTAAGCCTTCAAATTCCTCAGGATTAAAATTTATTGATTTCCAATTACATTTTTCTTCAATGAACACAGACATTACCGTTACCTTTTAGTAAAAACTACTAATATAAACAAAAATTCAATGAAATAGACAACAAAACGTACATAGGAAATACACGTGTTTTCTCGGTATTTCTACAACGTGAAATGGAAATAACGAAATCGTGTAAAATAAAATATGTAGAAAAAAATTGTTAATTATTTGTATTTTTAGATATTTCGTTAATTTATAAAAAGCTACGATGTAAAAACTATTACTTAAAATTATTTTATAGATTATTTTAGCCTTATAGTTCCGTTTCTTATCGTTTTCTCAAATTGCGAATTGGTCACGTGAGTAAATTAGAACTACGTCATTTCATTTTACCTTTTTATCACGTCGGTAATCGTGCGGGTAATAAATTAATTTTATTATTTTATTTAAATTAATAGATAAAATTTATAAAATATAAATAATAAATATATGGAAGTTAAAAAGTTTTGGAATTTTTACACAAACCTTCTTGCAAAATTTCAAGAATTTTCAAAGGCACAGGAAACTTTTTTTTTATTTAAACTCTTTCCGCTGTGTGAACACAAAGAGGACCTCTTTTCGCTAAGCCCATTATGGGTTAGGCCAGGCCCACAAAGATGCCGGGTAGTGAAAGACGGGCCCCGACATATCCGGACGGACCACACCCGAAAAATTCCTGGGGATTTTCGGGAATTTCGGTCAGAAAATACTCTGTTTCTCTGCAACGAAGAGAGATTTAATTTCATCGTTCAACTTAAAAAAATACAGCATTTCAAAATTGTTACGAAATTGTATCAAAACGAAATTTAAATTTAAAGAAATTTGTTTTATTTGTAAACAATCTAGCCTAAAATTTTGATTTTATTTAAAAACTGAAACCTTAATAAATATAAAAATTGGATTTTTGACTCTGAAAATCGAAAAAGTTTGCAGAAACAAAAATCTTTGCATTACAACGTCATTCGCAAAAATCCGAAACGGAAGGAACATGGCGGACATACTGTACGCTGCATGCCACATTTTAATACTAGTAGCCCGGGACGCTCCCTAGTGGGCGTTTTAGCAGTATTACAAATTCCTATGAGGCATGTTTAAAGCAGCGGCAGCTTTACGTTCCTCCACAGTGGCGTATTTCTTTGGTCGTGCCTACAGTGGCTAGCCACTGTAGTCGTGCCATGAAAGGTTTCTATTATTATATTAAAAAATTAGCTTAACTATTTCAAACCTTATCGTTTTATCGTAGCGGTTCAAATCTATCCGGTTTTTCGTTATTCGCCTCCTAGTGAACATTACAGGCATTCCGTGACAATAATAAATTCCTATTACAAATATAATGAATTATTTATATTGTTATATTGACCAAATAATAATTTATTGGCCAAATGAATAATAATAATTTATATTGTTCATTTAAATAATAATTAAAATTGTTAATTTAATTTGAATGTTTTAAATATGACACACGATAGGGGCGCCTCTAGTGTCCGTTATCAAACGGTTACGGGACAGACGGACAGTTGAATGGGTTATATATATAGATAAACTTTTAATGTGCAGTTTTTAACACTTAACGATTAACTTCAAAGTTGTGCATAAATTACGTAACGCAGATATGAGTGAGTGGGTATGCTGTGATCGTCGATTAGGGATTGCATTGCCGATAAACGGTTTACTGCTTCACCGGCAATCAGATAAAAAACCCTGTATTGGTAAATATACTAGTAATTTGATATTTTTACTTTAAATTCGGTAAAAAAATAAGTACACATGTAATAATATTTTGCAGCCAAATATTTATTTGTATAATCAAACTTAGATTATCTGAAAAGTTTTCTGTTTTCGAAAACAATCGGCGAAATCCGAAACTGACGAAAACCGAGGCAATTATTTTCGTATGAATCAATGTAAATCGAATTAATTCGTTCTAGTCACTAAACACTAAAATTATTTCTAAGAAACAATGAATATTTTTTTAATATAATAATAAAAGAAAAGAACAAAAATTTCAAGTAAGAGATTGGAAATTCAGCAAAAAAATCTTCAGATTAAAAGAATTTAAGAACGAAAGTCTACATATTCTGCAGAATAACTTTTATAATATACTGTATAATTTGAAATATTTTGATAAAAGTAATGAACAATAGTCATCTTTTAAAGCTACAATATAAACATTGAATATTAGAAAAAAGACAAATTTGCCGTTCATGAAACGAACAGTAGCAAATTTTGTTTGTAATAAATTAATTCTGACTGTGGTGTATTTACGCCGTTTGCGTTCTGTCACGTGATTCAGTGGCGTCACAACCGACCGTAAATTAAAATTATGCTTGTCCAGCTTTTTGATGTCACGAAGTAGCATTATCTCGTGGTAAAAACAACTACGGCTAAGGAATCGTTCTGTAATTAGCCGCCAGTTTAAGGACGTGCCACGAATTGAACGAATTTCAATATCAGATAGGTTAATATATTTTTTCATACATAATCGGTTATCCGAAAAACGGGTTTCCACCGAACAACCCCAGTTCCCAATTGATTCGGATAATCGATGCTCTACTGTTTTAGTGTATCTGTTTTTAGATGAATATTCCATAATTGGGTTAACATCAATATCAAAAATTCACAACAGATGCTGTGAAGGAAAGGGGGGACAGCCATGAGCTATTTGGAGGCATGTTTGTTTGCTTCGGCGATATCCGGCAGTCGCCTTTTGTGAATAATATACCGCTATTTGCAAACTCTAAAGAATTTTCTTCTCGAGAACAAACTGCTTTTTTTAATAGCACATTACCAAAAAAAATGTTTCAATTAAGTACATCTATAAGAGAAGAAAAAAAGTAAAGACCGCCATTCGCCTGTTCAATAGACTCAGCACATAACATGTTAGCAGCATTAACTTAAACCATAAACCCTGCTAAAACTTTGAAATCCTTTTACATTTGTAGTATTTTGCACAAGCACTTAATTAAAATATTACAAATTATGATCAGTATTGTTAGAATACACAATTAAGAAAATTGTAAACTGTTATTACAATTTTCACCTGTGTCCGAGCCAGACTCGGGCGAATATCAAATAATGATTAATTCACTTTTTATGCACGGATTTTACTCGGGTAAGATTTATTTGCCCTTTAACGATCGTTGTCTATGACCATAACAAATTTCGTAATTCTATACGAATTATAAGTTTTTGATTGGGGCCGTTTTTCCGGTCCCCTTTTATATAAATAGTACAAATGACCAAAAAGTTTCAGTTGTATTTGAGTATAACATCACCAAACGATCGCCTAAATATCGGGCTATAATATGGCTACTTTAAATGATTGGAATAACATCCATTTGGAAAATTGAATAAATAAAAACATGGAAAATTAAATAAATAAATTTATTTATTTATTTAATTTTAATTATTAATTTAATTAAGAGATGGCGCCTAACGCCTACCTCTAATGTCAAATTACTGTATTTGAGTATTTGTAATAACTAGTACAAACCTTGCTAGAACCCCGACTTTCCCTAAGACCTTTATGTAAATATCCCGCAAAAGTTGACCAACGGCTGTTCTCAAGATCAAACAATTTTAAACACCGTAGACTGCAGCTGTCTCGTTGCAGTTTGTGTAAGACGAAAGAAAAATATAAATAAAGTATCCCTGAAGCTATATGTAATAACTAGATGCATTTATTTTAAATCATTTTTTTATTTTTTTAATAGCTTTACTATAAAAACACGTTTTGGGGAGATTTTTTCGCGGCAAAATTATAATTTTTTCTAATATCAGATTTGGTTTAACTTTCACAAAAATATTTATTATCAAAAAATAAAAAAATATATGCTTTTCTGAGCGAAATTTGAAAAAAACAAGCGTTAAGGAGTTTTAAATGTATTAAATGTTATCCTATTTACAAGGAATAAAAGTAAATTTTAACTTAAAATTAAAAATTATCGAAAAACCCAGATAATGAGATATTTTTGTGAAAAAACCTATCAACCCAGATTACAATAAAAAAATCCAAATATGAGTAGAAAAACTCAGGCGTAAGAGCCCTTCCCACACCATATCGATGACGGCACGATATTTCAAGACACTGGAAAGGCACTTTCTTTGCTTGGTTCATTTCCCGTTGGATGAAATTAGTCAAACGAAATAAAAACCATCAATAAGTTAAGGGATTGCCTATCACTATAACCTATTCAACTATGCCCAAGAACAACTAATGTCAACTGCTTCCAAGAATATACTGTTTTTTCGCCACTAGATATTCGCCACTAGATGGCGCCACTAGACGGTGCCCCCAACTGTCCAAATGTTAATGCCAGTGCTCATCGCTTAGATGCTCAAGCCTAAGCAGCTCATTATAAACCAACCTGTGTAACTTCAGGGGAAAATTTGAAATGTTTATGGAAGAAGCGATATATTTTTTAAACAATTCATAGGAGAAAGATATTTCCGATGGGATATTGTAGAGAGCTTGAAGATTTGAAAAGTGCGTTTATAAATAAATGGTTTCTGGTTTCAAAACACCGGTGTTACTCATTGCAGTGGGAAAGGCAGGTTCGAAACGACTGCTAGACAAAGCAGAAATTTCTCCACTCCATACCATGTGTGGGGTGTGGGCTGACTTCAACCTCAGAGCGATGCAGGCTTTGGCAGCACGTCTTACGGCGATGCGGGCCTCGGCGGCACCTCTGACAACGTTGCGGCCCACATCTCACTACAGAGTTTGATCATTGCACTCGGATCCAAGTGCAATGGTCGAACTCTGGG
>NW_019384517.1:656575-711129 GCF_000671375.1 Centruroides sculpturatus
GTTTAATAAAATCTTAGATAATACATATGTATAACAAATTAGGCCTATATTATTTTACAATTTTTCACATTTACTTGATTATTACGCCATAATTTTAACATTGTTTCCATCTCAGCGATAATACTGTGACGTTTACGAATAATGCTTGAATTTAAAGATTGAGCATTTTTCACAGCTTCGAGAATTTTTTCTTTGCCTTTTATAATTGTTCTGACCAACAATTCCGGTAGATCAAACTTCTTTGCCAATTCACGAATTTTCATTTTTGTATCGAAGTCTTTAATAATGGGTACGTTCGTAAAATTAAACGCGTTAGTAACGAATCGTTCGAAAAGTCTAACGAAATAGGAATAACGGTGACTTCATTCTCGCTTAACTCGTTCGATAATTATGCAATCCTATATACGAACATACCCAACGTTAACTTTACATTCCAAAGATAAAGTTTTTCTTTTTTTGTTTGATGCAGAATTAGTTCTATTTCGTTTGGATGACATAGTAGAGTTACTCGAGTCTCCGTAGATAAAACAAACAGAAATAAATAACACAAAATAAATTGTAGCTATGTGTGGATTCCGCGCGACACATCCGAACATGTAAGCTGAACAATAGTGTGGGGGAGTGAGTAATCAAGAGTTGCGTGCCGCTCAAACAAAAGACGAATCGACGAGATTTGAAAATCGCGTAACTCCGGGTTCGCGTAAGCCGGGGTAGCGTAAATCTGGGTATTACTGTATTTACAAAATACAGGATTTTTCAAAAGTAACGCGCCATAGATTGTGCGGAGAAGCTTGTAGGCAAATCATCAGGGGCAAGTGTATAGGTTCTGGTTATACCGGTACGATGTAGCATTTCGTGTCTGTAATACTGTCAAACGGAAATTAATCACACAAAATTCATATGCGTAGTCGACTTACAACTATTGAAGCCAGCTTCATAGTTCTTTATGTTATGAGAATTGAACTTTTTTTGATAGTTGTTACATAAAAAACGCGTTCTTTCTATCGTGTAATTGTTACTTTTAATCAAATAACATTAAATACAATAATAATAATAACCATAATAATAGTTACTCATAGATTCAGTCATTTTACGGCAAGCACACAAACAACACAGAAACATACACATGGCATATATAGACTACAGAAAAGCATTCGACAGTGTTCCACACAGTTGGCTGCTACATATTCTACACATGTACAAAATACATCCATCACTCATTGCATTCTTCGAAAACACTATGCAGCACTGGAGAACAACACTACATCTCAGGGTTAGTAACACTTCCATACAAACAAACGAAATATTCATTAGGCGAGGAATTTTTCAAGGAGATTCCTTGAGTCCTCTCTGGTTCTGCCTAGCCCTGAATCCATTATCCAACATGTTAAACAACACGCAATACGGCTACAATATCAGACACGAAAAAACAACACAGTTTACACTCTCACATCTCATGTACATGGACGACATAAAACTTTATGCATCCACACAAAAACAACTTCATCAACTCCTACAAATCACACATTCATACACTAAGGACATACAAATGGAGTTTGGCCTAGACAAATGCAAAAAACTTCACATAGAAAAAGGAATCCTGAAGAAAGAAGATTTTGCACTTGGAAATGGAGACGTTATTGAATCCATGGAAGAGGGCGAGTTCTACAAGTACTTAGGATTCCAACAGGCCAAACTAACAGAACATACACAAATAAAGCAACGATTAATTAAAGAATACCAAAGTAGGTTAAACGCTATACTTAGAACACAGTTAAATGCAAAACACACAGTTAAAGCAATAAACACATATGTCATCCCAGTACTCACATACTCTTTTGGAGTTATACATTGGACTCACACAGATCTCGAGCAACTCCAAAGGAAAACAAGAACAACACTTACTAAGCATAAACAACATCATCCTAAATCCGCCACAGAAAGATTAACCCTTCCACGTAAAGAAGGCGGACGTGGCCTGATTGACATAGTTAACCTTCACTACAAACAAATACAGTCACTGCGAGAGTTTTTCTACAAGAAACAAGAAACATCACAGTTACATAAAGCAGTAACTCTAGCAGACTCAAATAACACACCATTAAACTTACACTCACAACATACAGACATGACACAACATATAAAAAGCATAGACAACATTAAGCAATCATGGGCTCAAAAGGCTCTCCATGGCAGGCATCCTTATGACCTGGCCCAGGATTTTGTTGACAAAACTGCGTCAAACAGCTGGTTAGATCGGGGATGCCTCTTTGGGGAGACGGAAGGATTCATGATTGCCATACAGGATCAGGTCATAAATACTAAAAACTACAGAAAACACATACTCAAAGATACAACACTCACAAATGACACATGCAGAAAATGTCACATCATGCCAGAAACTATACAACACATCACTTCTGGTTGCAAGCTCTTGGCACAGACAGATTACTTACATAGACACAATCAAGTAGCAAATATAATACACCAAGAGCTTGCAAAGAAACACAAATTGGCAGACATCCACGAACCATACTACAAGTATATTCCACAGACAGTATTGGAAAATAACACGCACAAAATGTATTACGACAGAGCCATAATCACAGATAAAACAATTTACCACAACAGACCAGACATCACACTCATTGACAAACACAATAAAATCACATACATTATAGACATAGCCATTCCAAACACTCACAATGTACAAAACACATGCACTGAAAAAATTAGCAAGTACACAGAACTCGCCCAGGAAATAAGGCATCTGTGGAGGATGGATAGGGTAGTTATTGTACCTGTTGTTCTCTCCTGTACAGGTGTGATACCACACACGCTACACAAAAGCCTGGGAACATTACAATTGAGTAGAAATACATACATCACACTACAGAAGGCCACTATATTGAATACATGCCATATTGTTAGGAAATTCCTTAATACAGACACTGACACACACATTTAATTTTAGTTTTGTTTTGGTTGCTATGCCTTGACTCTGGTCCGGCATAGTACACAACCACCAGTTTAAACCGAGTATTACCTACTAAACCCAACATAATAATAATAATAACCGGCAGTGTTTCCTGTACTGAATAGAACAATTCTCACAGCATACTGATTAGTCACAGAATATACAACTGGGCCTACATTAGTCGAAAGTGATTCGAGCACGCATATAAATTTTGTGTAATTAATTTCCGTTTAACAGTATTACAGACACGAAATGATGAATTATATAACCATGTACCATGCACTTGCTCCTGATGCTTTGTCTACAAGTTTCTTTGCACAATCTGCTATGGGGCATTTCTTTCGAAAAACTCTGTATAATATCTAGCCACTGTAGTCATACCACGTTGGTTACTGCTATAGCAGGTTTGTTAATTAATTTAGAAATCGTTTGGTTTTAATGTAATAATCAGTGCCGGACCGAGGCAAGTTTTAAGATGGAGCGAGATCCTATTATGGCGCCCACTTGGTTGCCCCTAATTTAATTTTCTTTAGTACTGAGGCGCCCACTGGAATTTAGCGCCTGGAGCGGCTGCTCCGTTCGCCCTATTGTAGGGCCGGCTCTGCTCCAAGTCCTTCTGAATGTACTGTTTGAGCATTGAAAAATCTTTCTAACTTTATGGCACATTGTTTTAAAACATTTTGAACCTTTAAAAGGTCAAAATAGCATGCCGAAGTTTTAAATTTCTACGTCTAATACGATCGGAGATGCACTGTTTGTCCGACAAGAGCATGCTCGATAATCTTGGTTCTTATCGGACTAACAATATAAATTAGATGCTTAGTTACAATTGTTCGTTGAATAATTAGATTCTATTCTATATCGTATACGTATACGTGAGAATTTTATTAATGTGCAATACTTGTGTCATTTTTGTATTGTATATATTAGAAATTATGGTAAGATGAAAGTTAACCAAGACACATTTTTGCAGATTTCTGTATTTTTATTGGATGCAAATTTGCAAACCACAGGATGCAAATACATTTTATTATTTGGTGATGCTCATCACTCAAAATTAAAAGACTGTACACAGAGTTTACAAGTACAAATTTGGCATATTATGCCCGTGCTGGTCCTCTGCAAAAACATCTGTGCACTCGATGAATTCCGTTTGGAAATAAAAAGTCCGACTCTTTCGTTTATGCTCTACAAGTTCTTTGGAAAAATCGAAGCTAGAATTCAATTCTATGTCATTTGATGACGCTTTGGTCTAAAAAGAGGACAGACTTAAAAGTCAAATGATGAAATAAAAACAAGAGATTCCGTTATCGCCTGGTAATTTAAGTAATGCCATTTGCAATTTGGTCCCAAGACGACGACAAAATCCATAGTTAAGCGATGAAAATGAAAAAAGTTATTTAAAAGGTAAATTTTACCTTAAATTATGGCCAGTCTCTGACTAGATTGTATTTTATGAATTTTTTTTTTTTTTTTTGACACAGATGTATTTGCATAAAACCGAGCGATAATGAAATATATCGTAAAAATTTTCCCACGTAGTAATTAAGAAACTTTTAAAGTACATCACACAAAATTTTACATGATGATATTCCTGAGAAAACACTGATTTACAAAATATTGATGAGGTATATTACTATATACTGTATATAAAAAGATAATATTCACAAAACATCATCATGCTACTAGATTTATGATGATAAAATCAACTTTAAGATAATGACATTGATTTTTAACTAGTAATGAGTAACTTTACACTTTTAACAATATATGTGGATAGAATTATGCAAACAGCATCCTTGTTTTGAACTATTTCTTCCATTCGTTGTTAGATGAAACAGAATGAGTGCTGAAACAAAAGTATCTTTTTTTAATTCATTGCATTTTCCATCCTCGTAAAAGGCAACGATGCCTCGAAAACAACTTACCTGCAATATTCACAATTAGAGCCGTCATTGCATTCTTCGAGAGGTGGAAGGGAGAACTGCCGTCGCCTCAAAGCGAGATGCAACTGCCTCCAAGTTCGTACTGAAAGCTTCCAATTGAGTTGCTGACGGAGATGATGAGGTAACTGCTGCTGGTGATCGTACGAAGACAGCACTTTTTGTACTATATGTTTGCTTTTTTCAAATTCATCAGAAGTTATCTGAAATATTTAAAAAATTATACATTTTTATAGTTTAACAAAGCTAATAAAATATACTTTAAAAAAAATCCATTTGTTTACCTTACAAAACTCTTGTAAATCCTTAATATAGATGGACCAATTCCATCTTGGTGGCATTTCCTCAATCAAAACATAATTCAACAAAGCAAGTGCAACAGCACTTCTCTGTAAAAATAAAGTTTAATTTGTTAATTTGAAGCTTGAGTATACAACTATTAACACAATAACTGTTATCAAAGTATTCTTAGATTTAAAAATATAGTGTTTAGAATAAAAGTTTAGTGGAAAAAATGTTTTACTGTAAATACACAGATATGTTTATGTATCTGAAGTTTACTTTTTCTTTTTTTTTTGTACTTGTTCACATACATAGTGTAATTACAAGAAGCATTTGGCTTTATTAATAATAACTTTAAACCAAACCAACTTTATCATAGGCTCATTGATAGAAACAAGAGTTAAGTTCCTATGCTATATTTCTGGTCACAAAAACATTGCCAAACTTCTAAATCTAACATAACTTTCTTTGAAGATATATTAGCAAAATATATTAAAAGACTTCTGTTAATTCAGCCATTCTTGCAGAGGGGTGCCAGATTTGTGAGCGTATAATCCTAAAGGTAGACTAAGACCTACAGTCCATTCCGAAATTATAAACATACCCAACATTTTTCAATAACATCATCATTAAGTATAGTAATGTATTTATTATATTAGTATGTTGTTTGGAAATACATGAAATTTACCAACTAAAAGGAACAGGACAACCTCTAAGACATATTTTGGCAGCTGTAAATTGATCCACATATGCTGCAAGAAATGTATTAACTCAGGGTGAATTATTTCTGCCATAATATTCAGGGTGAATATTATGGCAGAAATAAGCGATGCAGAAGGCCTAAACTCCTTACACCTAGAAACAAAAGTAAGGTTTTTCAGCTATTGACAGTCAACAAGTTGTCTGTTAGAGAAGCAGCATGAACATTGCCAATTGCAGTTTCACCAGCAACTGTATGGAGATGTATGCATAATCATAAAAATGCCAAATTCACAAAAATGGCTGCAAAACGAAAATTAACACAATTGCACAAAACACCTAGATTAAAGTGGGCCAAAGACAAGATGACATTAAAAGGAGTGGAAACAAATAGTCTTCTCAGATGAAAGAAGGTGGAATTTGGATGGACCTGACGGTTATAGTCACTACTGGCATGATTTGAGGAAGAACAAAGAAGTCAGAATGAGCAGACAGCAAGGTGAAGGATCTGTGATGGTGTGGGCAGGATTTGGATGGAATAGGTAAAACAGATTGTATTTATAGAATGTAGAATAAATTCAGAAAAGTATCAAGAACTGTTGTATCAAAATTTAATAACTTTTGGATCACTTATTGGGGGAGAAAACTGGCAATTCTAATAGGATAATGCTAGCATTCATGCATCAAAGTCAACTAAAAATTGGTTTGCTAAAAAAAAAATTCATGTAATTGATTGGTCATCACGGAGCCCTGATATGAACCCGATAGAGAATATTTAGGGCATTATGAGTCGCCTTGTTTATGGCCAAAACAGACAATGCAATACTGTATATGAACTGAAATTAGCTATTATGAATTGTTGGAAAAATATTTAAACAACAACAACTTCAAAAACTAGTAAAATGTATGCCTGATAGAGTATTTGAACTAATTAAATCAAATGGTGGACCTACAAAATATTGAAACATCACAAATCGTTTTTTTTTTTTTTTTTGGTGCATGTGTGTTTATAGTTTTGAAACAATCAAAAATTGAAAATCTGTGATAATTTTTTTGTAATTGTCAGATTGCTCTAAACATTTCAGAAACTGTTAGAATATATCATTTACAACATCAATTTAATCTATATTCGGTTTATGGCATCTGACATCACCTTTCAATCTCTAGGAACCCTCTCCATCTCTCTATATCCATACGCCATTCCTCTTTAATCCCATTTTCACTACATGCAAACTTTACTCTGTCGTACCAAGTTCGTCTGGGTCTTCCTCTCTTTCTTCTTTTTTGTGTATTGTATTCCATTGACATTTTCAAGAGTCTCTCGTCACTCATTCTTTTCACATATCCAAACCAAATAAATTGTTTCCTCTTTACTTCTTCCAAAGCCGTCTCCTTCAATCCCATTAGGTCTTTGATTCCCTCATTAGTTATTCTTTCTCTTTTTGAGATTCTGCACAATCTTCTCAATGCATCCATTTCAATCATTGTTACTTTTCTCTTCTCATCCCCAGTCATTCTCCATGCCCCTGCCCTGTATAACAGAATGCTTTTAACAATAGCATTCTTTTCTTTCTTGATCTAGTTATTTCTTCACTCAACCATATTCCATTTAATCTTTTAACTGCTCTCTTACCTTGTGATAACCTTGTATTAATTTCTAATGTATCTCTTCCATCTTGATGAATTTGTATTCCAAGATAATTGTAATGTTCACATCCCTCAATGTTTTCTCCTTCCAGTTCCATGTCTGTTTTAGCCCCTCCTATGCATAAATATTTTGTTTTATTCATGTTTATATATAAATTCCTTTAAAATATTCCTCTATTTTTCTTGTCATGTATTCTAGATCATCCTTATCCTCTGCCATTATCACCTGATCATCTGCAGATTGCAATGTAAACATTGGTTTACCGTTAATATCTATTCCCATATTACAACATTTCCTTTTCCGTATTTTCAATACTTCTTCTATGTAGATTTTAAATGAAGTTGATGAGATACAACATCCCTGTCTTAGTCCTTTTGATACCATAAATCCTTCTAATATTTATTTTTTCCCCAATTTTTATTTTCGTTATTAATATTAATATTATATATTAATATAATAAATACATTACAATTGTTAATGTTTTTGTTATTGAAAAAAGTTGGGTGTGTTTATAGTTTTGAAACGGACTGTATATCACTTACATTCCAAGCAGGGATATATTTCAGAATCAGTGAAAATGGCGTCTAAACTAATATAAATAAATTAAAAATAATAATAATTAAAGTTCAATATGTATTGTATATTAACCTGTTAATAAAATTGTTTTATTCAAAGATTCATTCTACAGTCGAATATTAAAAACAAACAAAAATGGGGACAGTCTCGTGAAATCGGGGACATCTAGTTACTCTACTAAAATGAATGAATGACATGACCTTCATAAAGAAGCCCACCTGCCTCTGTAAAGAACTGGTACTGAAGGCACCACTTCCTTACAGGCAGGTGGGCAAATAATATGGCACACTGACATGCAATAACTGTATACGGAAATGAAACTTGAGTAAACAGGAAAACAGTGTGACGTGACTGACATTTTCATGGATATGGAAGCACACAGGTGATCCTACCAGGTAGAGCCAACCAGAGGGTAATGGCGACCTGAGAAAAGATTCTTATTAGAGTCCTACAGCAATATAAATAATTATATTAAAGCAAAGTAAGGGAAAAAATGGAAAAAATGAAATCAATATACATGCCCAACAAATTTTAGATCCCAGTAGTAGTATTTCTGAATGTAAAATGTGTTAAACATATTAAAAATATATAAATAAAAATAATTAGTAGTACAATATGTATAAATTTGTGTAAATGTAATCAACTAACTTTAACACAAAAATTGTTCATTATTAAATTCAAATTTTTTTTATAAAATTAAAAATTTAGTTTGTAAATATTTTTCAAGTACTGTCTTTTATTTATCAACATTATGTAGGGACGCCTATTTCCTCGGGGTCCAGGGAAATTTAGTCTTTACGCCACCTAGGGCATTCCTGGAAGTATGCTGGATAATTGAGAGAATTTGTTGGATAGTTTATCTTCTACACCAAGCACAGGGTGGTCAATCAAAATATATCATATGAACTTAGAGATAAGAAGTGTTATAGTGTGCACTTTCCATCCATGTGTCGGAAAATATATTAAGAATTGTAAATTAATCTTTTAGAACATTTTTTTTAATGTATTTAAGCCAGAGATATGAATGATGTACAGAACTGCTTTAAGTACTTTATTATCAAAAGTTGTAAAGAACCCTTCAAATTACAGAGTGATTATATGGTTTCCAAAAATTAGATCAAGGACGACGGTCATTATTATCTTTCTTGCTATACAATTTCATTTCTCTATAAGTTACTTCACTCAATATAAAATGTTCCAAACATCTTTTTAATGAGCAATGACAATGGAACGACAAAACCAAGTGTAGGTGTCATTGAATAGCTAAAATGCAGGAAAACTTATTAGCCCCTTTCGCGTCCCACCTACTCAAAACATTTTAAAACTATATTGTTGATAAGTAATCTTAAAACTGTTTTAAATATAGCTAACAAAGAATTTATTATTCTAAAATAGATTACTAAAAAACAATATTTATGTTGAAGGAGTTAAAAATATAACCACTTAAGAAAAGATAAATATATGGACAATTTTAGAATTATTAACTTGTGTTTTAATATAGGCAGGATCATTGTACTAATTCTCAAATGAACTGACCATTCTGTAATTAATTTATGCAGAAATATATTTTGTTTCATATTACAAAAGCCAAAAACAATTTTGCTGTTAAATTTTCATTATGCTAAATTACTTTTTAAATAGATTTATTTTATATAAATTTATAACATTACAAGTATATTAATATAACTGTTTTATAAAGATATGAAGTCTTAAGAATGAATACTCCATTTAAAATCCATAAGGTATAATACAAGTGCATGAATTTTAATGGATTGAATACTTTTCTGTTCATAAATTAATGCTTTAAGAATGTAGCCTGCTTCAGTTAGAGGTAACAATGTAAAAAATAATTTCTAAAATTAAAAATGCAGTTTGATTTTATTGCTTTTAATACTTACTTTTAAATTTGAACACTTATGACTGCACATGAGTACCTCCAATCTTTGAGTACACAGTTCAAGAGGTAAAAGTCCCGACACCACTTCCTCACAAGATAATTTGGCAATGTGAGCAGCGTGGTTCAGAAGAGAATGAAATAATTCTAAAAATGTGAAAGAAGTCGGAGGTGCCTGTTTCCATTCTAACTTGCTTAGTATTATTCCTTGCATACGCAAAAGATCATGAGTACTACAGCGAGTTTGACTGATAGTGACTAATTCAGACAAAGTAATCATAATGCCTTCTTCAGACCATTCCATAGCCAAATGAAAACAACTTAATGCAATACAAGGCACATGTTTAGCTTGTACCTAAATAAAAAAATTATATAATTAGTGTCATAAAACAAATGTGTGAAATATTAAAATAAAAAAAAAATACTTACTTTAATTTTGGCAAGAAAGCTGTCCATTGTATGTAATGCTAAAATCAATATTTTAGGGGATAAATCGTACCAAACTCTCAAACATCTCAATACTTGGGCCATGTTATCCCTCGCACATTTCATTTCCTGCCACTCTCCCTATTAAATTAAAAATAAATTTTGTTTTCTTTGTTTAAACATTGATGATATTTCTCATAAAAAAATAATTCATAATTCAAGTTATCTTAAAATTAAACTAGAAACTACTCATATATTATTATTACTTTAATATTGTCATATTGAGGAAGAAACATATCAAGCAACTTTACAGAATTGTTGAGAAATCAAGCACACGTATGGAATGTTAGTGCAGAAATGTACAAAGCAAAACAGAAAACGTAACAATCCCAGAAGCTTGTGGAAATTTGCAATATTAATCCAATAAATAAAATACAAGAATATAAATAAAAAAAAGTAACACTCAAAGAAATTAAAAGGTTAATCAGTAATCTTAAGAATTAGATGAGAAAAAAACAATGTAATATTAGTGAATATTGGACTGATAAGACTAAGGAAATGACAAAGATAAATGAGAGGATTATTTGGGGGGCCTTAGAGAAGTATGAAATGTGCTATGAGCAGTCAAGAAGTGATTGACCTAAAAACGATTCTAAAACGAAGAACCAGATTTCAACAAAACAGATAATCTTGTGCCGAAGAATTTATGTTATTGAAGGTAAGTCAAAACAGAGTGGACGACCACACCAATAGAGGAAAAAAGAAAAAATTCACCCACTTTTGGTGTAGCCCAATAAAGAATATGACTGTTTATTTGACATTTAAATTATCGGATCAGTTCTATATGCCTTTATAATTATCCATAATTAATACTCTCAGCTAAGAAAAAATATTTCAAACAGAACAAAAGAATGCCTATACATTTCCCAATAGTGGATTTGTGGATGAGTCAATGGTTAGTGTGTAAGAGAAAGAATGCTTTACGAGTCTAGAGTAAAATCAAGTTTATATATAGTAAGAAAGATATGATGATGATTTGTTCGTAACGTGGAATGACATAAGTAAGAGTGTGGAATTTATCAAAAAGTTTTCCAATCTGACATTTTGACTTATGATTAGACAAGACGGAGGATGATATGTTTACAAGTCAATTTTCATATTGAAAGACTGGATGGCCATTATACATGTATAAACTTTTAGGTCATTAACTGAAAGAACTATTGATGTATTCAGTGATTAGAAGGCACTAAATAAGGAATTAGAAACCTTGCCTGCAACCACAGATTAACTAGGATGGCATTCAGCAAACACATTTCTCTTTCTTTCAACCTTCCTCACAAGAAAACACATGCAAAGAAGAGAAAATCGCCTGTGTGTATTTATGGCAAAAGTTTGAGAAAGACTTTCTATTGAATATAAATTTTTTTTTTCCAAAGAGCATCTTATTTGATTTGGTCAGAAATGACAAAGAAAAAAGGAGAGTAGCAAATTGGGTGTGTATGTTGTTTCATTAAGTGGTGAGAAAGAAAGGATCTATGTAGAAGCTGCAAAAAAAGATCACTACAAACTAGGATAGAAGAGCAAGAGAGATAAATCAGGCCAAGTAAAAGCACTGTCACTCTAAGTCAAACCCTTAAAAAATAAACAGCAAAATAGAAATGGGAAGCTTGCAAGAAT
The DNA here is from genome assembly GCF_000671375.1 of Centruroides sculpturatus. NCBI lineage: Eukaryota > Metazoa > Arthropoda > Arachnida > Scorpiones > Buthidae > Centruroides > Centruroides sculpturatus. The sequence goes on from NW_019384517.1 coordinate 668,698, forward strand.
ATTAGAAGAAATAAGAGAAAGAAGTGGTTTAATCACTATCAGGCTGTAGAGAAAGCTTGGATATACAAAAAAAAAGCTTGAGGGAAATTTAATTAATAGCAAAGAATCTGAAATCTTATCAAATACTTGAAAATATTAATAATACATGTTGTTTATTTTTCTAGGGATTTGAGAACACAAACCAAGGTGGGATTCTTTCAAAGGAGGAAGAAACAAGTGATTCAATAGCAATTTTGTCCTTATTTTTGATGTATAAACTGTAGTTCTTGCTGTGGAGAGTATGAAGTGTCATACTTCAACCTTCCATTTCTCCAACGTGTGGGAGAAATGAAGGTGTCAAATAATTTCTTAGGAGATAGAGTAGTTAAGAGTGGGTGTTAGTGGTCTTAGATTGCACAACAACCAGATGATACAGAAACAAACTTAGGTGACTTTAGGTAAGACGATTCACTTGTGCCACCCCTTATGAAAGTAATTTCAAACAATCAATTCTAAGAAAACTTATTACGAGTTCCAATTAAACAGATTTTTGGTTATGTTTTATAGAATTTGGAGTTGTTTCTCATTACTCTCATGATAATTCAAATTTATTTTCAAAATTAAATTAGAAATTATAATCTGATATAAAATTATAAACTTTATTAATTTGATTTTTGACCCAAAGGAAGTTCAAATAAAATTTATTAGAATTTAGTCAAAACCAATACACGTTAAGCAACCAGATGTTTTCAAACAAAAAAATGGAGTTCAATGAATTAACTACATCCAGATGTTGCAACTACATCATATTCTAAAAACAGAATTCTCATAAATGAATGTAAGAAATATTCACTTTAAACTTAAAATAATCTATGTTTTTCATAAAAGTCATGAAAAAGGATTGTGATTTTCTTGCATAATCAATTTTACAGTACACGCGTTTAATAAAACATTATATTTAATCTCCTAATTTAGTTTACCTTGTGCTAAATAGCTGTAACGTAAACAAGATTAGATAAATTGGCAAATGCAAGTGATTATTTCTATCAAAAACATGAGCTAAAATTAGCATAGAATACACATTAAATTTGGCATCAGTTTTCAAGCTCTACATGATTTACATTTTTTGCAAATTTTTTCTTTAGAAGCTTAGAAATTGCAGCAACTACACGAATAATATTTGCAGATATCAGCAAGATAAGAATACCAACAGATATAAATATCCTTGATTTATTTACATTATACTAAGTGCTATATCAGAATAAATTATTTCTATGCATTTATTAACACCTTATTAATATTACAAATGTTTATATAATTGCTTGCATAACTGTCCAAATTTTGCTTTTGAATCAAAAGATAACGTCAACTGTTCATTAATTTCTGTGTGTTTAGATTTTGATAGGCTTCATTCACAATACATGAACAGCTAACCCATTTCTTTTTTTTTGCAAGATTTTGACAAGAGACAGAGCAGCAATTGAAATGAAATATTGGATTCATGCCCACAAAGTTTGCAAGTCAGGAATTTTGATGGCAAGTCACAGATTTTTGACAAATGTTAACTGCTGTTTTGTTCCAAATGCAATGCGAGGATAATCAATAAAGTATTCCTAATGGCAAGATTAGTAAAAATAATAAAGAACGAAAAAAATGTAAAAACAAATATATAATCTTTTTAATTAAAAGGTTAAATAATTTGTTTAATAGACATTCACCACAAGTCAAGAACCACTCAGAAGACAATTTTAATTCACACGTCTTTATTTATATGCATTTCGGATTGGAGTTTGTGCCAATCTCTCCTCAGATATAGGTGTAATCTGACAGTTTTGATTTTTCTTAGTAACCTTACATCAATCATAGTTACAATCCTACAGTTATTTGACTACAAACCCCTTTTTGGTGGTTACGAAAATAAGACATTGTATCTGGTAAATATTGCTGATATTAGCTTTATATTAATAATATTTCCTAATAAAGAAAATTTATCAGAGGGCAAATTTTTTTACATTTAATGTATGATTCACATGAATATATTGTAAACATTAAATTCTTTCTTGTTGCAAAGTTTAGCTCAATATATCCACAGATTCAGTGATGACATTACTCAAATAAATCTAGAAAATTAAACAATGTTTTCACTATTATTTATAACTTCAGATTCATTCTCTGTTTGATCTGTTATTTAGAATATAATCAGAAAAAATTTTAAAAATATAAAAGCAAAAAGTATTTTAAAAATTTTTGAATTTATTTGTTTAATTTTTTAGTAATATCATCAATAAATCTGTCTGCACATTGAGCTGAATCGGGCACATGTTAAATTGATTCAAGTTTTTTTTAATACAACCAGACTGGAGTGTTATTTTCATTTATTACTCATACTGTCCAATGCTACTTCAAGTATCATGCCAAATTGTCACCAGCCAGATGTATTCAGTCTTATTCAAAGACCTTCATCGGGTTGTTCCGCAGATTAGAACAATCTTTTAAGTACAATGAAATATGGACCATCCATTGTATTTAAAAGATTGTTGTTATCAGTCAGTCAGATGAAGGTCTTTGAATAAGGCCAAAAACATTTGCTGATAAATACTGAAGTGAATTTATTTATTTATTTAACCATAAGTTGTAATCTTTATGTTAAAAATTTTTACTTTCTAAATAGATATTACTACAGCATTGATGTTGGCATCATTTGATTTGTATTATACCAAAAACATTTTAAGTTCATCTATAAGCAGAGATGACTGCTATTTGTATTCATGCATCAGATATATATAGTTTTGTATGTACTTTTCATAAATTTAGAAACATATACATATGTAATACAAGCTGAACAGCTTAAAAATATTTAGTCAAATTAAACATTTTTAAACACAGCAATGATGAAATGCATTGCTATACTCAAAAATTCTTTTTACTTGAATATTCCCTTCACTAGTATATTTTGGAAGTTTGCAAAAAGCTTCTCAGCTAATGATAATTCTATAGAGCTGAAAACATTTCCGACAGCTGATCTCATCCACTCTGGCTTCCTAAATTAGCGGTATAAATTAAAAGATATAATAATAATAATTTTTTATTATATCTTTCTCTCATAACAGTTTACTTCTAAATATTAAGAGGTTATTGTAAATAATATAGTATGTCATAAATATGTTGCTTTCCTAAGACACAATTATAATTTAATTAGAATTACTTATAATTTAAGGGGGAAATTAATAATATTTTTGAGAGACACACACAGAAATTCTAATGAAATATTCTTGAAAGATCACTATCATTGAAATGAGCATTTTTAACCATATTAGTAAGGGCTCTCAACATAATTTATTATATTTTATTGATATAAACAAGAATAATAATACCATGCTATGGTCAACATTTACACTATTAATTATTTAATATTGAAAAACAAATAAGATAAATACATCAGGCTGATAACCATAAGTCGTATGAAATAATTCTAATATAAAATACTGCATAAATATGAGCATTTCATTCTGGTGGATCTAGTTAGTGCCTTGTATCAAAAGCAGAGTAGTTACCTTTTCATCTTATGCTAGTAAATGTAGTTTTCTCGCTCCTACTAAATGTATAATATTTTTTCTAAATTGCTCATATAAAAATTCACTCCATATCTTATGACAAAAAGTTGGAGAATTTGAAATTGCATATAATATAATATATCATCTAGAATCTGTATTTTCAATGCTCAAAAAAAGTTATTTAAATCTAGTTTGTTTTATAAACGCAATGTAGCGTAATAACGATCACTTGGCACTATTCATTCTTTTATTTCAGCTTTCATTGATCTAATGTAAATCTAATGTTCTCAAATTTTTTACTTTAACGAGCTTCATGAATGACACCGTTAAAATTATGTAACACAGATTCACTTCTTTTATAACATTTAGCATTTTCAACTGAAATTATAAATATGGTATTTATCCCATTTGATGTAATAAACAGCACAGCTGCGAGATAAAAAAAAAGTTGGACAGTGTACTGTTTATTAGAATAAACACAGTCTATTTTGTATATATATAATGAATATAAAATATACCATATTTATTCTAATAAACAGCATGCTATCTATAACTTATTCATCTTTTAGCTGAACTATTTATTAAAATGAATATGGTAATTGTTAAAAAAAACTTTTCATTTAATGAAGCATATTATTTATGTGAATTATTTTGTCTGAACAGTATATAGTTTTTTTTCCAAAGAATTTATCAACCTGAAAATAATTTTAACAATAACATTACATTAAAAATATAAAATTATTAATACAAAATTTGTTGAGATTGCTCTCATGTTTTACAGCATATTTGAATATTAAAAATATTGTAATTCCAATATGCGCCATCATAAAATTTACAATAGTAGATATTGTTTTTATTTTGTGCCTTGATTATTATTGTTATGAAAGCATAAAAAAATATTGCGACTGTTTTGTGCCGTGCATAAAAATATTGTTTTCGATTTATGTTAATTTCATGCAAATTTAGAATTTAATAGAGAACTTATAGTTGTGTAACAAAGTAATGATGTTTTTAAATTATAATAAGAATAAGATAAGAACTATAAATTATACAGTTGCTTGTTCAATAAAGTTTGATAAGTACAATAACAGAATACTAACTTGAGTGATATGTTTACGAGATGAATCTATATCAAACCAGTCATCTCTGAGGGCAGAATCCAGTGTGCTCCATGTCTCTCCGACTTTTTCCACCAACTCTTCCATCGTTGTTTCTTTACTTTCTTGGAAAATCCAAATGTATAACCAATACTTTCACTCATTTAAAAGTAATATCTAAAACACAGCCTCCATATCTAAAAAATAAAACGGAATTATTTCATCAGTTTTTATGAAGAAATATCTATAAACAATGTTTAAAAGATAATAAAAGTTAATCTTTAATAATTTATTGTATAATAATGAAAACATTTTATTGCCTTTATTTAGGTATAATGACTCAAGCAATAAATTTTTGATACGCGAATAAACAGGATGCAAGTAGGAATTTCAGATGGAAAAATTTCATACTTTGAACTTATATAAAACATATAATATTAATTAACTATCCTCCAATCAGTGCATTTGTTTTACATTTAAATAGATAATAGACTTTTTTTTTTTATCCTTACTTTTAATGACATTGAATTTAAGTGTTTTGGCAAAAGTGCACAAGTTATTTTTATCTTTTCATCTCTTCATTTGATATCTTATCTTGAAATAAAATACAGAAAGGGCTGATTATGTTAGCAAGGTTTATTATAAACATATTTTGCTTAATTTTAAAAAACAAAAACTATTTTAAAATCAATTTACTCATGTTTTATCTATTCAAATTCAACTTCAAATTGATTTAACGCTTATTATATAATCGGCGATAAATAATTATCGACCGAAAAGTCATTCTTGTTTAATTCAATTATAAATTACAATGGGATGAAATTAAGCATTTTACAAATCCGTCCATTAAAATTAAATTAATTTTTAAAGAATTTTAATTTAACGATTAAATTACCAGCTAAAAAAAACCAATATTGTTAATTAAAGCTAATATGTATAATCATCTAAGTGTAACTTTAACACAAATTTTGATATTAAGTTCATTTATCAAACTTCTGAAAGAAACTCATAAATTAATTTAGTGACTACTTCTGTAGAAATAAATAATAAATTCAATGATATCCATATCATACCTATTATAGATATTTCCAGTAAAAATTCATGAAATATCATTACTCTAATGTACAGATTACATAATATAAATCTTTTAAATTGCATTATTATTAGTTTTAAATTGAATTCTTAAACACCAATTTTATATAAAATATTGCAACCTTAACAGAAAGAAAATAATTTTGTAGTTAATTTCACATTAATATTTTCAAACCAAACATGCTTCATCTTCAAAGGCATTTAAATTATAATTCATTATTTACACTTTTTCTTTCTTTCCATTTTTACACTTGATAAATTAATTATTTATAATTTCCTAATAAAAAAATTTAACTTATTTTCACTTGAATAATATGATATCAACATGAATAATATGCATAAACATGGACAAAAAGCATTCATTTAATTAAATAAAAATAAAATGTTTAAGCTGATAAGATTAATTTATCTAATGAAATGACATTTAGTAATCACTAAGCATATATCATCAATTATAATTATATCAATTCTTAAGCACATTGAAGATTAACAATTATACTGTAATTGACTAGCATAAAACCCTTCATTACTTGGGCTTAAAGAAGGATCCAGGTGTTAAAGACGACAGAGTAGAATAAGAAATTACCATGTTGCAATAATAAATGTATATAATGTACTTTGCTCTGATACACTAAGTGATACACTACATAAATTATTAAATTACATATCACCATAAATTAATTTCAATGTGTATTGTTTAATTTTCACATTTCCAAAATGCTGATGTTCTGGATATAAGTCCAGTCAAAATCAGCTAGTTTTAAGTTTTATTTTTGGTCCTTTCCACCCTATTAATCTGGCCAGGTCCACAATGGGGTGTCAAATTGTGAGTCACTCCTTAAAAAAAACTTCCTGAGTGTTACAACCTGTCAGGATTTGATCCCAGTTCACTCAGAGCAGTAGGCTGATACCTTGACAGTTTTGCCCTCTAGCCATTGGTAGTTTAAGCTAGTAATATTTTAAAATTAACTTGTACCTTTGTTTATTATTATGCAATACTTGCTTATATAATTATACACTAAAATTAAACTATCATGAAATGTCAAGGGGATGAAATCGGAGAGGTGGTGGGGTGTCCAGTTTTCATGGTAACCTATTTTTACACAGAATCCTTGAGAGTTACTATAAAAAATTCTGTCTAGATTGTTCAAAGGCAGTGCTGTAACTAGCTTTTCATGTGACCCATTCAAAATTTTATTTTTAATTCCCTCATTTTCTGTTTAAAATTTGAAAATAAAAATATAATACTGATAATTTTTTGACACCCTACTTCAAGGCCCTCTTTGTCTGGGCCTGTGCACCCTAGTTATGGCACTGCTCAAAGGGTTTAGAGTTCATAGGGAACAAGCAAACAGATTATTTTTCGTATATAAATATATTAGAAAGAGATAGATAAAAGCTTTGGAACCATTTATACTTTAATAATATGTGCCAAACAGGTGACAGATGTTATTGTTCTGACTTTTCAAATGACAGGTTTGAATCTAATGTTGGATACAGATGTTAAATTTTTAATTTTTAGCAGACAGAGTGGAACAGAGTCCAAGTCTGTTCTGATCTGACTCATAGAATTAAGGCAGAGAAAGAGTAAAAAGAAGATAAGAATTTTAAAACCAGTCCCCAGAACCCACCTAATCTCTACCAAGAGTTGCGAGACTGAATAAGTGCGAATTATTATTTAAGAGGAAGTGACCATGGCCATAAAACTACACAGCATGGGCATAATCAAATGTCAAAATTGCAATTGCCAGTTTATTGTTTACATCTTCAATTATATTTTTTTTAAATATAACACTAAGCCAAACTACTTACGTTATGAACCAGGCTAATTTAATTATTTAATTATCAATAGTAGTGGTAAAGTAGCCCAATTTGTTACAGCAAATGTTTAGCTTAATATTTGTAGATGGAGTTAACATTTTACATTGGTTTCAATACACAAAGTATCTCATAATTTTGGCCCTGGAGTTCAGTTAATCTTTGTATTATTATTTAACAGGTAAAGCATAATGCAGAATAAGAAGGAACAAATTAAAGTTATTTTGAAAGCAAGGACCCACAGTCGACAAGAAATCACCAAAAAGTCTAACAGGCTGCATCGAGACCATCGTGCATAAATGGCGAGAAGTCTTGACGCAGCCAATTAAACTCTGCAACCACTTCTCGCAGACTGCGGGTCCCCCCACCAAGCAACTCGAATTCGTTCCTTCTTACTCCGCATCAGGCTTTACCTATAAAAAGAATAAAACTAAGATCAGTAGTACTCCTACGGGAGCAGAATTATGGAACATCCATTATAAAATTCATTTGAAAACATAGATAAATGTTCTTAACGATCTGCAAGATGTTTCGTGGAGAATTTTTTTACGAAATACAACATTAAACTGAAAGAAATATTGAAATAAGAATTAGAATTTCTGCTAGTGTATAATTCTACAATTGCTTCTAATGTATAATTGCTGCTATTGTATAACTGTAGCATTGCTGCTAGTATAGAATTCTACAATTGCAATTAATATTAAGAGCTTAATGTATAATTGTAGAATTGCCACTGGTGTATAACTTAGAATTGCTGCTAATATATAATTATAGAATTGCTGCTGGTGTACAACTGTAGAATTGCTGCTGGTGTACAACTGTAGAATTGCTGCTGGTGTACAACTGTAGAATTGCTGCTGGTGTACAACTGTAGAATTGCTGCTGGTGTACAACTGTAGAATTGCTGCTGGTGTACAACTGTAGAATTGCTGCTGGTGTATAACTGTAGAATTGCTGCTGGTGTATAATTCTACAATTGCTCCTATTGTAAAATTGTATTGAATATATTGAACCTGTGGAACATTCTAGAATTTCTTACTGAGTAGACAATACAAAACTGATGTAACATGTCACACTTTAATGCAATTTCAGCGAAATTTTGTATTATTAAAATTTAATATTAAGAGCTTAAGTATATAAAGTAACATAAATTAGAAATTTTTGCATTAATCATATAAAATTTCTACACTTTATTTTAATATAAGAGCTATAAAAGATTCAATCGTACAATACAAAGGCATTCATTTTAATATAAAAGCATCTTGGAGAAAATTAATTTACCTTTTAAAATAATAAACTGTTGAAAGCAATCAACTCACTTGAAGGAACTCCTCATAGAAATGATCGAACGACACTTCAGCTGTTGCCATAACAACAGACCGAATCGCTACGTAACCACCCCTTTACAAAAAAGTAGTCCAGAAAATTTATTTTACATTTCGTACAAACGCCAAGCAAATTTATAAAAATTTTTTATTCTTTTTTAGATAATTTTGTTATTTCTAATCGAAGAAATATTAAAACATCGCTTCTATTCACCTTACGTAGGTTATAATATAAAATTCACTTTTAAAATGCGGAAGGATATGACCTCCATTTAAATTCAAAGTCACCAGATGCACGTGCCATCTCGCACTACATAAACAAAAATATCGTTTGGTTTTCATTTTTTTTTTTTTTTTCGTTAAAAATAATTACGGTTAATTGCATTAAGCGTATCGATAATTCGAGTAAAATGCATTTACGTGTTTATGCAATCGTTAAATATTAATATCGGCGGATAATGTAAGAATCCATAACGATTTCGTCAGTCGGTGATTTATGACCAATCACGTGATAGGATGGCCGAATTTTTTAAAAATGGAGTGGAAACTTTTAAAAAAAGAATTAAACGAATGTCGATTAAACTCTCGAGTTTTTTACGTATTAATCCCGTAATTTGATAAAGTAACATTAACCGATCGATACCACGGCAGATTTGGATAAATAAATCAAAGTCTGTTTTGATCAGGTATTGAATGTATCGTGACTACAGCTGATAATCTAAGATTAAACGTGTTTTTAATTCGTTTTTATTATCTTAAATTATTAAATTATATCATTATTCGTTAAATTTTAATTAAATGCGACACCAGATCACGTGATTGCCGATGACGTTTTTTGAATTTTAAATTAAACAAACAAGATAGTCTTCTTAATTACGAAATGCCCATTTTAACATACTTGAAGAACTTTTCTATAACCTTTTATTGCCATTATATATTTTAATTATCATTAATGTTATAAAAAAATATATATATATATGTATTTTTTACACATATCTGACGTCACGCTCGTAATTTATTGATATGGAAATGTTGGATAATTTTTTTAATGTGTTATAGAAAGTATGTAGGTTAGTTAATCAAGGACGAAGATTCTATTACAGGATGTTTTTGTTGGCTGATGAAATAGAATAACATTAACAGCACTTGATAAATTTTTAACAATTTATTAATTCATCCAGACTGATTAAAATATGTTTCGTCACACATTAATAAACTTTAACTTAATAATTTATGTTACACAGTTTATCTATTTAAATATATATATATTTTATTTTTTCGAAAATTCTACATAAAAATATACTAGAAATACGAACTTTTTTGGCACGTATAATGACCACGTGACTCATTTACTCGACATTTAATTAATATTGCTGTCATATTTTTACGAGTAAAAATTATTCTTTTAAATAAATTATAATTCCGATTCTATTATTAATTTTCAACATTATAAATCGATTTATTAATTTTTTAAAAATGTGTATACAAGTATAATGAATTAATATCACAGAGAAAATGGTATACAAAGATGCGTAACTAATATTTTCCAGGCCTTTCGTGGTTTTATTTTAAAGTTATTTTTAAGAAATTAAACTTTATATAATGTCTTTCGATATTTAAATTTTCAATTGTTCGTGTAAAAGTGTCGATAATAATTTCAAAAAAATCATAACATCATCATAGCGTAGGCTCAAGGCAAACGAGTTGTTCGATAACTCATAATGCTAACAACATTTCAAAGTAACTTCCTGATATTACGTTACACATCAAGAATTTAGCGTAAAGATCGTTGCAATATGAGCTTACTGTTACAGCATTACCCAGTGCCGTAATTAGACAGGTGAAACAGGTGCACAGGACTCCCGGGATGAAGGGAACTGACAAAAATAAAATTGTCAAATATACTTAAATAATACTCGTAAATGATCTTGTACGTTACTTGTGTACACAAAAAAATTATAAACAATCATTTTATCATATTTATTGTATTATTTCCCCTAAAAAAAAAATTAAGGGAACCAAATATAAAATACCTTGCACAGGGCAGGTGAAAAGCTAGTTACGACACTGTCATCGCCTATAATTAATTTCAAGGTAAAGAAGAAATATATTGTTAAAGGCCATCCCGAAAAGTAGGCCTAGACTTTAGGTTACATAAACTTCAATTTGACAGAAAAAAATAATTATTTTAATTAAATCAAAGGTGTGTTGTTACGTTTTCTTCAACATTGATAACATAAATATTATTTTTTGACGTAAGATCCGGTGGATTTTCGCTCCCTTCCGGCTCTTCCCTAGTCATAATGGTGAAATCTTCCACTGTATTTGATTTCGATAACTCTTCTGGTACAGTTTCTAATTGAGACGTGTAACTCATCACTGAGAACCTTCTATTAATATGTCGGCGAGTATCTTCGGGGAATGTAGCGGGAGTAGGAGAGGAAGAAGGAACAAACGATAAACTTTTGCTATGTCTCTTACGCGTTTCTATATCGCGAAAGCTGTTATGAGTCTTGGATGGAATGTGGCTGTGCCTCCTGCATATGGTTTTTATTGATGCGATATTGACGGGTGGATAATATGCAATGTCAGTGGAGTAATTCATTATAACGCTTGAAACGCTAATCGCTCTACTTCTCATAATATCTTCTTTAATAACTGCAAAATCAAATAAATAAATAATAAATTATTATTTCTAATCTTAAATTAAGTATACGTACTGTATATAAATTTAAAGTAATCGTGACGTCTGAGTATTTACGTCACGATTATTTTAAAATTCATTGTTGTTTTTTTTTTATCGATATTAGAACCGGTTTTATTAAATTTATTATCAATTTTCTTTTCGTATCGTTTATTTTTACGTAATATCATTAAATGTCTTTTGTGAAAACTCGCTTGGCATTTTTTATTTTAATGACGTCATTGGCAATATTAATAGCAGACGATCGTTTTGAAGAAAAAGATTAATTGACGATATGACGTCATTCGTTTAAGGAACAATTTCGGGTAATTTAAGTATGTTATAATTTATTATTTATTATTATGTAGTAAAAAACATTATCATATTTAATAAATAAAAATTTTAAAATATAAATACTTTATCAAAATGTTTAAAATTTAAAATTTGAAATGTCTATGACGTCATACGATCTCTTGTAAATTTTCTTTTACATAAAAGCAAATTTAATATAATTTGCTTTCGTGTAAAAGCAAACTATAATTTTTGGAAAATGTTTTATTAATAAAATTAATCTTAAAAAGTTATTATTAAATTAATCCAATCGTTTTTTTCTTTTTTTTTTCAAATGCTGAAAAATATTATCACAGAAAAGCGATCGCAGCACCAAAACGGGAAGATTCTATTTTAGTTTTATTTACCTTCCATTTCTTTATCTAGATCACTTTCGATTTCCTTTTTCCTTAATTTTCTCAGATAAAATAAATTGATTAAAAAATAGGAAATTCCCAAAATAGCGCAACCGACAGAAAAAATTCGAAATGTCTTCCTCGGCCCGATAGAATCCATTAAAAATCCTCCTATTAGGCTACCAAAAGCACGGCCTAAGTAAAATAAATAAAAATTATATTATTTATTTAAAAATAATTTAAATTCTAAGTAAAATTTTTGAAGTTGCGCCATCTATTGTCGTTTTTATTAATTCTGTGTTTTAAATTTAAAATTGTATTATTTTAATAGGAGAGAATACTGTAGTTTAAAATAATAATAATAATAAATTATTAATTTCACCTGAAATAACATGAAGGCCATTCCATAAAGTCATCATCGTTGTCAGCATTTCAAGGGATGATAAGTGCGTACAATATAACGTAGTTCCAACTGTGAGCAGTGTTACAGTAAAATTTTCCATCATCTCATATATGAAACAGATATAGGGATCAGTTGCATAAGAGTAACCTAAATAACGAACTGTATACGCGAAAAAAGCTAATACCATGACATTAACATAACCAATCTTCTTAGTAACCCAAGTAGACACAAGAGACATCGGAAGTCCCGTTCCAGAACCAATAGTTACAGTCAACCCGAGTAGTAAACTAGAAAAACCTAAATCTTTTTCCAGAAACAAAAATAAAAAGTTCTCTAAAAATCCCCAACATATTCCCAAAAATGCCACATGGATTAACATCAAGCAGACTTCTGAATTTTTAAGAAGGTTTTTTAAATTTCGGCAGGCATTCTGCGAAGGAACTTTCATGCTCATATCTATGAAAATGGCAGTTAGAGTAGCTAGTCCGTATAATGTAGCGTATAGATAAAAGCATGGTTTATAATTACGATCTTCTCCTTTACTGTAATAGTCAATTAAATATCCGCTTATGGGTGCAAATAAACACATGGCTGCTGTTGCCCATAATCTTTGATAGCCAATGTCTGCGCTGTGTTTTAATATGAGGGCCATACTCGCAGCATCGAATAGGCCATTAACAATTCCTATACCTAAAGTAACCATTAATCTTATGCCCAAGTACATTCCGAAAGTCTTCATTTCGCTGCTTTTGTCTCTTTTCATTTTCCCTGAACAAAAGTCCCTGGTTCCGTTTATCCTCGCCACACATGATGATTCACATTGCAACTCTTCTCTGCTGCATTTGAAGTATTTGTAAGAGGTGTTTGACACTATAAAATTATTTATTATTACCGTCCTATTGTTAATTGTTCCATTTATGAAGAACATATCTACAGAACACAGCGATTCGTCATTATTATTTAAACATATTGTGCCATTAGGATCGCATGTGTTGTAACAGTTTTGAATAATTGCTAACGACTCCACATTACTTCCATTTTTAACTCGACATAATTGGTCGACTACAATTTCCACCCCAGGATATGCACCTTCCTGGTTATGGCAGGAAAAGTTAAAATCAACGTAACCATAGTCTGTCGTTTGAATAATTTCAGGAACGGTGAGCAAGCAGTTAGAAGTAATGGCGGAAAATGTTAAGAAAAAACAGAATAGAAACTTAAAATTTCCTATTTTATCTGCCATTATTCCAATCATCGGCGCTACAAAAAGAGCAATGACGGGTTGGATGGCAAATATGATTGTAAGTTGTTGAATCGATACGCCTAAGGCCTTCAAATGTACTGTGAAATAAGGATAGAGTGTTGCTTGGCCTAGAATAAAAACACAATAGCAATTATAAGAAACAAGATATGAATGTTTAAAAAAATATATTAATTTAAAAACTAATTAAAGTAATATTATCCCCAATTTACTCATGAATTTAATTCAATAAAATTCAGATTAAATTGCTGTTCATCTACACAATTGCGCCTTAAGCAACACAGGCTTTGTTATAGAGCCTCGTGCCTTTAAAGGCCCAAATATATACAGTATAAATACTCGGTATTAATTCAATATATTAGTATATAAAATCTTACACTTTATACAATGTAAAGTATCGGGTAATGTGGAATGTATGTTATATAAACATATATAAGAGGGCTTCACTTGTCTAGGACTTCTTACAATGTATAATAACAATAATAAAATGATAAATTCAGCCAAAAATTGCAAGAACATGTAAAATTAACGTGGAATAAAAATAAAACCGTTTACATTCCATGAACACTATACTTAAGTTTCGGGCGATGACACGGATTTATCGCAGCTGAATTAACTTTTTTGAAATAAAATCAGCTGTTTATACCAAACACTACAAACATTTCAGCAATTTAAAGAATACAAGTGAAGCAATTACTACTTTACCCAAAATTACAATTCATAAGTGAAACGAACCGCTTAAAAATCCCGTATTTTTTTTTTGTAATAACATCAATAAATTTATTATTTATTATTGACAATGATTGCTAATTTATTATTTAAAAAATATATATATTAGCAGTTTAATGGTGTCGGAACCTGTCCAATAATTTTACACCTTCTTTTTTCAGCAGTATTTAAGTAAAATGTACAAAAATATGCATATATTTTCATTTTAAAAACCCGTTAAAATAATTTTTAAAAAAAAAATATATTAAGCCTTAACCTTAAATAAAAGTTCAAATAAACATTTAAATATTATTTTATAAAAGAACATCGAGATATCAGAAGAGAAATTTGCGATAAGAACACTGATGACGTCACAATTGTCAGAATATATTTACCTCCATAAATGAGGAACATGAGGATTTTTATGGGTATAAGTTCTTTCTTTGTCAAATCCTGATAAAACGACAACATAATTAAACTTTCCAGTTATAAAAATACTTTAGAAATTTTGTAAATAATCCATATTCTTCGATCTCCTTTCGACTCGATAACCACCCACAAATACCTGTACTCTCATCGATAAAAGTCCAACTTTTGATTAGTCGAACAATTGCTCCTTATCCAACGTGTACGGTCTCAAGAAGTGTTTTATTCGTATCTAAAGATTTTAATAAGTTATATTTAACGTCTTAAATAATAAATAAGCCATAATTTATAGTAAAATGCCATTTTTATGATTTGCCGCTAGATGGAGCCACTTCGGAAATACGATGTTTAAACTTGTTATTATCAATCTAAAAAATCATATATCACAAGCTTTTTGTAATGGGGTTAAGGAAATTATCAATGCTTCAGGAATTTATCAATTTATCAAATTATTATTTTAAATTTTCCTGTAAGGGATATTAATTTATACCATATTATTAATATTTATATTGGATTAAATATTTTTTATGTCAACGTGGAAGTTAACGAGTAGTTTTAAAATTCAAAATAAATACTCGCGTCTTAAGTCGTTAATTTGAAATTCAAATTTTGCTGTTCTCGAATCTGATTGGCGGAAATTAAATAATTATTATTTCGAAACGAGATTTAGTTTATTTAAATATATTTTATTACTTTTCGAATATAAAAATGATTTACGCTTAAATTCTCCCACACCATAGAATTATTTTTATAAAAATAACTAACAGTGAGCTAATATTAATGGTCGGAATTGAGTGTACGGTGCAGACAACTGCCTTTTTTTTTACTATTATTATTCCTTTTCGGAAATTACTACTCGAACTTAATCGAAAGTTGTGTTCCCTTTAAGAATATTAAGCATGAATAAATAGCGAAAGATAAACATGTCTACACAGCTATAAGGCAAACATTGTACAGCTTGCAAATATTTCCACTAATTCTGCCTGTAATATATTTTTTCTAAATAAATCAAACTATTCGTTTTGTGCATATAAATTTAATGTTTTCACATTTAAATCTACCGTTAGCGTATACGGTCGAACCTCCAATAACGACCACCAGTAAACAGCGGCCATTTTTTTTGTTTTTAATGTTTCTGTCTTTAAGGTTTGACTGTAAACTTTATATATATATTCATGTATGAAAATTTAGATTAATTTTATTTCTTAATTAGTTTTATTTATCTTCGAAATGTTCAAATCTGTAAAGGAAACTAATGTTTTTATATTGTAAATTAATGGCGTTATATTGGCTATAAGGCCGGATGTTACGTATCTGAATTTTAATGGTTACTACAGAAAAATAGAGAATTAATATTTATTTTTAAAATTTTCTTTTTTTCTCTGATTGAAGATTTCTGGAGGAATCTATACATCTCTTCGACAAAGGAACCAACCAAGGACGTTTTTAAATCTCTAATTAATCCATCATGAGTCATAATCGAGTTTCTCTTCCCTTTCAGGATGTAAACAAAGTTCTATTTCCTGTTAGGCCTACCACCTGATCAGACCAGACTTCCTGTCTTAGTTCAATTGTATTGACCCTCGTATGTGATTGAAAATCGTTAAAACACCCTACGATAATTTTTTTTTTTTTTAAATTGATATATATATATCTCAGATTTTTTAAAAATCTGATTAATTTATATTATAAAAATTAAAATTAAATTAATAATTAAATATTTAAATTAAAACAGTTTTTAATTTTGACTAATGGCGCCTCGAAATAATAATTGTTTAATTTCCTCCAATCAGATTCGAGTACAGCAAAATTTGAATTTCAAATTAACGAATTAGCGCGCGAGTATTTATTTTGAATTTTAAATTTGAAATTTAAAATATATTTACAATAAATCTTTAAAAAGTTTTGGTGTTAACATAACTTTTTTATTATTTTATACATAAAAATATATATATATACAGACGATTATCTATAAGAATAAATACATATATTTTTTTATATGTAGAACGTCTTAATTAAGTCATTGTATTTTTAAGCACTTGAAAATATGTTAATTATAACAAAATAAATTAATTTAACAGAATAAAAAATATATATATTAGCAGTTTAATGGTGTCGGAACCTGTCCAATAATTTTACACCTTCTTTTTTCAGCATGAAAAAGAGGCAAAACCGGAAACTTCCTGTCACGTGGTGGATTGTCAAAAGTAGCAAAGGCCTATTGGACGAATATTCTCATTCTGCTTAACTTTCTTTATGGAAGGAGGAGCAAAGGCGAGAACATCTTAGTAAAGCGTAAAATAAACATTATTATACATGTTATAAACAAAATAAAAAGGCAAGAAGACATGTTAAATTGATCAAAGCAGACATGAGACATATATTAGTGTACGTTTGAGATGAATCTGATTCTATATGAGTTTTTTTTAATACCTCTACTTCCAACAGTCATTGGTAAGTTTTGTACGATTTTTTAGTATTACAAAGCCTTAAAATAATTATTTAAATTTACATTTTTGCTCATTACTCACGTCATTAAGGAAATGACAGGTGGTTAAAAAAGGGCAACGTCGCGCGATTCTTGTATGCTCTTTTCACTGTTATCTAATTGCTTCTGGCTATTAACAACAGTTCTGTGAATTGTTTGCGAAAATATACCTATCCGTTTTCCTCGTTTTAGCTATATTTTATACTTAATTTATTTTTTTATGAATACATTTACATATACATAAAAATGAGCTATTTTTAAGTTTATGGCATCTTAAACCAATTTTTTCGCAACGTACATTATTTGCATTATGTTAATTAAGTGTAGAGTATAAGTATAAGTGTGAATTATGTTAATTACTTCGCGTGCAAGGTTAATAAATTGTATTTTTACAAAGATATCGCATGCGATGCCATTTATAAGCAAATGGTCCTTTTAAAACGTTCGGAGTCACGCTGTTTCAATATACTATATATTAAACAGGACTATTATGCAATCCCTGGAATTCCTATTCATCCTATATCCTGATATGGACAAAAAGTTAAGTTTTTTGGCTCTCCCATAGCCATATTTTGCATGGAAAATTAATTATAGTATTATAAAATAGCAACAGTCAAGCCGTATTCTGTACATACTTGGTGCGTAATAATACACTTCTAAGTGTTACACGATAGAAAGTAATATTAGAATTTTTAAAGGAAATTAAATATTTGAGTGTTGTAGTCATTGCTATAAAGATATTTCTGTACTTTTAATGCACCCAATAAAAGTAGGTGTAACTAAGAAATAAAACGAGTTAACCACACGATGTTAACTTTATCCGGATGTTTTATGTAGTTTATAACAACATAACTTGCTCTCAAACCGAGCTTACAAAATCATAAATCGTCCTGATTAATAATTTAACACTTAAATTACGAAAAAAAAAATCTGTACTACTCTATTTTATAAATAGGAGATTTCATTAATTTCTTCCGTTGAAATTAGAACGTTCCACCTATCAATCATCTTTTTGTTCTGATATTAATTTCAAGGCATGATATGTGGAATGCCCGGAAGACCGATCGATGGGTATTTTGTACCGAGTCAAGCTGAATATCAATCAGGTTCTATAGTGAAATATTTCTGTGATCCACGTACTTTAATGTTTGGATCCTATGAAAGGGTCTGCTCAGAAAATGGAAGTTGGAGCGGCGACATACCAGTCTGTGGTGAGTATGCCGTTTGCATTTCTATCCTTATTATTATATTTTTATTTACTGTTTTTTTTTTTTTTACTTGAAACAGAGAAACCTATCACCGTCCAGAATGCTTTTCAGTCATCTACTTTAGGGAATTTCACAGCAGACAAAGCCATAGACGGCAATCTAGTTACTTATTCCTCAACTGGCTTATTTGAAAAGGGATACTGGACAGCCGTTCTCAACAATCAGTCCAGGGTCAAAGCCATTCGCGTTACTCTCCCTGCAGGTAATTATATCCATCTGCCCGAACAGGTGAAGTAACATCTGCTCTTTCATACCACAGTAAAACATCTCCCTCTGGACCGGTGGTTCTCGTCAACCTTTCCCTCCGGCTCCGGATTACCAATTATTTTAGAAAACTTACCCTGTTGCACATGCCGTTCAATTATACGAAGGAATTTTTCTATAAATTATCCATGTGAGTAGAGAACCACTGGTAAGTTAAAGAGGAATGTTATATAGAAGAGACGATGGTAAACTGTTTCAAAAGGTTAAACAAACCTTTTAAACTGTTGAAAGGGAGCCGAAATCGTGTTACTCGCATTCCAAACTAGTTTAATTAAGTTTAATTTTGATAGATAAGATAGCCAGTAAAGTGAAATTATCATAAATTCTTTACCCGAATGATATGTAAATTTAATATAACGTTACTTATACACGTTTTCGAGACGTGCCAGTATTTACGATAAACGTTTTTATGTAAAAGAATGAAAATTTGCAACGTTATTTTCTTTCTTTTTTTTTAAAAGCAATTAATTAATGTTACGTTGAAACGCCCCTTCTGAAATCTTAGCTTAGTTTAACAAACTTTTCTAGTCACGTTCTACTGATAAAGCTATCTTTCATACCTCTTATAAACTTCTCATATTGTAACATGAAAATAAATTACCCTTTGTTACATAACTCACATAACTGACACATTTTACTTTCTTCTTCAATGAAATTTTACACGAGCATCCATTGTACTGTATCGTTAAATATTGTTGAAGTGTTGTAACATTTGCCAGTTTACTCACGTATCTTTCGTCTGTCTGTACCTTCAGGGGGGTTCGCGTCTCACAGTTTGGAAGCAGCTGTTCACCGGTAGACGTCCATGTAGTTCATCATTCTTGTTTTGCTAGCTGAAACAGTTCACCGATGTCGATAACAATGAAACTTCCCTGCGGCAATATTTTTTTAAAGCGTCGTTTTATATCGCTGTTTTTTTATTTTTAGAACAATAAATATAAATAATACGCAATTTTTAATAATAGTTTTCCTTATATAAAAAAATGCATATAAAGTTCTATAGCCTTGTATTAAAACAACCAAGGGTCATCACACGCTTACTGAATGAATATCTCAAGATTTACATCTGATAACTTTCTATAGAGATTTTTTAGATATTTCCTTATCTCAAGAAAGTCTAAATCTGATAAAAGCCTGAATACAATTTGGCATACCAAATGCTTTCTTCACTTAAAGCTAGTAGAGTATAACATGGTCTGTCATGAAGTTTGTGAGTTTATGCTGTATGTAATAATAGGCGCAGATAACTTAAGCTTTTGTTCTAGGCCTCGTGATTTTACAGGCCTCAAATGTATGCATATTAAAACTCTTAATCCAACAAATACCGTGTGATACCAGTTTTATGTATATTTATATAAAAGAGGCCCCGCAGATCTATATTTGCCTATGGCCTGTTATGAAGCTTTGAAACTTCATAGAGGCCAAGTTATAGGCTTTTGTCTAGGACTTCGGGCACACACAAATGTATGCTTATCGATAATCCGACTTGATCCGGACCTCATACAATACCGAGTATCGTGCGATACGGGCTTTACGTTCTATAATAGAAGTCCCCGTAGTACCTATAATAGCTTGTAAATAGATTAATATTTTAGAATTTAACAGGATAATGTCATAGTTACAAACTTTGTTTTCATGGTTCTAGCAAAAATAGTACACTTTGAAGTTACCGTGACGAATTCCAGTTCTAATGGTGTCATTTGTGGAAGCTTCGAAGGAAACACAGGTTCGTAAATCTTTATACAAGTCCCGGAAACAATGGTTTGATTATCACTAAACCATTTTTTTTTTTTTTTTTAAATTACAGGAACGAACACTACAAAAATATTTTATTGTCCTCTCGCCGTTGGTATCAGAGTGCGCATCAAAGACAAGTTAAGTGACCCGGATTTCTTACAATTACGAGAGGTGGAGATATTTATTAAACGTGGTAATTATATTTAATATATTTTTAACTTATTTTCCCATAATATCAGCTTCAAAATTTATTTATTTATTTATTTTTTTCTAGATGTTCCGTGCCTTAAACCCGACATTCCGGCACATGGCACGGGTAGAAAAATATCCGGTAGAGAAAGTATATATCGTTATTCTTGTGATCGGGGCTACGTTATGAAAGGAAATGACACTTCGACATGTCAAGACGGAACGTGGCGACCCCACTCGCCTAAATGCGAAGGTAGCTTTTAAATTATTATTTTTCCCCTGCAATTATATGCTACTGTTGGTCACATTTTAATTTTTTTTTTTTTTATGTTTATTATTACGACAGTAGCCTTTTGTCACATACCTACTAATTTTATCGGCGGAAGTGTGAAATATGACGAAAACAACGGCGTAGTTCCTTTCGGGGGTTTCGTTAATTATAGTTGTAACGCCGGATACACACTTAAGGGAGAACCGTCCAAGCAATGTTTGGGGCAAAATATATGGTCGCAACAGACTCCAAGATGTGTTGGTAAGAAATTACTAGTTTTTTTACATGTTAAAAAACATTTTAAAACATGTCTACATATGAGAAATGCGTTTTCGAAACGTGAACGCGTTTGTAATTTCAAATATTTAAATTCGGTTCGAGAGTATTGTTATTTATTTATTTTTTAATATAATATTTTTATCGTCACTAAAATTAAAATTAATATAATTATTTTTTAAAAAACAAACAGGATTAACACGTAACCATATTTTTAAAAACATTGTCTAAAAACGTAAACTTCTCTCGCATGTTTTTTTTTAAATAAATTCAAATATTTAAACCAAGTTCGAGATTATAATAATAATAATCAGAAATTCGTCTCCTTTTAAAAAAATTTTTTAATTTGAAATTAAATTAAATAAGATTAATATCTTAAAATTAATTTTTTAAATATAAATTTAAATATTAATTTCATTTGTATTTTTTTTTAATGCGTTTTATATTTAAAGAAATTTTTCCGAGGCAGACGATAATTATCTCCAAGCGCAGCAGACGAATATTCTCGAACCGGTCGTGGGATTTTAATGCGTTTCTCCCGCTTCGAATCTCCCAATTAAATCTTCATAGCCGATTTAATTTTATTCGTAAATTCTTGCACGTTTTAATTTCGTTATCATGGAAATTTTATTCATTTTATTTATTCTCGCGGTGACGGTTCAAAAACACCAAGTTCATTATCATTACTTTTTTTAAGTAGAAAAGTCTTTTTATCCATTTACTCTTAGGCCTAACTTCTTTTTATTCAATTACTTTTAGGCCTAATTCCCTTTGGTATAGCAATAATTTAAAGTAAGTAATTTACGAAATTTTTACATTTTTTTTTCAAGTTTCCTGAGGGTTTTTAAGAGTTTCTTATGAATTATTCAAATATTTTAAGTATTTTCAAGTTAACAACGGTGGTTAATTTGTTACTAACCATGTTTTTATTACACGTGGTATAGTAATGTTTACATTTGCAATGTTATTTGGAGTAGCGGCGCCCAAATTATCACCCCGCCCCAAATCTAGCATTCAAATATATATAAAAACTCGTAGTAGAAATAGGCATACTTTTTATATATGTGGAATATACAAATTATTCTTGGACAGCATATTTATTACTTGGGCAATTTGGTCCATCTATTGTAAAGTTTGGGCACCGCTTATTTAGAGCGGTTAATGTCCAGATACGTGGACCGTCATGGCGGCACTTCCTGTTTCAGCCTCGAAACCAGACGGTTTGCAGACGTGTCACGTGACGCACCGACGCACGTTCTAACCTAACCTAACCTATTCTAATAAATTAGCATAATTATTACCAATTATATTATTAGAATAGGTTAGGTTAGGTTAGAACGTGCGTCCCCACTGTGTCCTTTTCTTTGCTGGGATCAGCGATGAAACGCCATGACAGCCGCCGACGTTCGCTCGCGTCGTCACGTGACACGTCGTCTGCAAACCGTCTGGTTTCGAGGCTGAAACAGGAAGTGCCGCCATGACGGTCCACGTATCTGGACATTAACCTTTAGAGCTTTATACAATATATAGCCTAAACAGTATCAGTGTCGAACTAGTAACATATATAAAAAGCCATTCATTTATATTACTTTTACATTTGCCTTACCTTTGTTGTGTCTTTACTTTTGTATAAAAGCAAAGGCATAAAGAACATATATGACTCTATCTATAGGCACCAAATGAATGAAGATATTGTTTTTTTTTGTTTGTTTTATTCGTCAATAATAATTGTGTAAAGTTTGGGGAAAATAACTTGAGATTTGATATCTTTTGCGACAAAATAATGGGAATTCAGACGAACGGGTTTAAGACATGAAAAATAGTTGTTTTAGAGTAAGTACCACGAAGAATTAGCAAAATTTATTTATCTGTCTTTACATGGGGACTATTAATGTCTATAGAGGGCTGAAAGTCCATCAACACTGGTATTGAGTACATTGTGTCTAAGTTTCGCGTTTTGTGCATTTTATCTTGCATGTTACCACAAACACTCGTTTTTTTCCAGGTTTATCATCAGTGATGTGGGTCTGTAATGGAAAGTTAAACAAAATCGAAAAACCAATTTTTATTTTTTAAATACACAAATTTGCATCAGAAGTACTGTACACAGCTTTATGCAAGCATATCGTTTAAAAAAATTAAAATCTAATGTTACCGAAATAGACTTTTGAGACACCCTGTATACGATTACATCAAAAAAACTTTTTATTTTGCCGTAGGCGCCAAATGTTGTCGTTATGCCATTGCACAAAGATAAAATTTTGGGAGTCCATGTGTTCGATACGCAGGACCATTTAGCCTAGGATCTTTCTAGGCCTGATCGAATTAAAACTTTTTACTTTGAAGTTTACGTTGGATAAATTAGTTTTTAAAGCTTTATTTTGATATTTAAAAAGTATATTTCGTATATTCTATTTGGTATCCGTTCTTTTCTTTCTTTTACATGTGGTAGGCCTTATACTCTTTGTAATTAACTTTTGTAGAGACCGTATTTAAAATCAGCAGTTTATATAAAAGTAGAATTGAATATAAGCTTATTAAATGAACTGAAGAGAGATTTCAAGTAGGAAATATAAAATATTTTTCTTAAAAGTAAAAGGAATCTTTCAAATTTTTGATTTGTTCAATATGAAGTTTCTATTAGAAAGATTAAATCTATTGAAATTTTGTGATTAAAAATAATAATAAAGCAATCGCATATAGCGTAAATCATATTGTAAAATGTTTGCATAAATCTAGGAATTATATTCGTTATAGAAATGTAATGTTATATATTTTAAGATATTTATCAAAGTAACTTATAAAGCTATGTTTATAATTGATTTTTTTTAGTGATTAAATGTGGCAATTTAAGTTTCTCTATAACGAATGGACATCTGCAGTTTAATAGCGTTACAGTCGGCAGTGTAGCCTTATTACGTTGTAACGACGGTTACCGACCTTGGAGAGATGATAGGTTAGAATGCCTTCCAAATGGACAATGGAAAAAAAGTGTCCTAAGATGTGAAGGTAAGTCATTGTTAATCTAGATAACAAAAAGTAAATCGTTTTTACAATAATTTATGGCCTTACAGCGATAAGATGCGAGAAACCTGTAAGCGTAAAACACGGAACAATAGAATATTTGGATCATTCTAACTTTTATGGAAGCCGTATTAGGATACTTTGTGATTCAGGATATAAACCTGCTAATGAAACGTTACCTATGTGCCAATACGATGGCTCTTGGGGAGATTTAGAAAATGCGTGTGTTGGTAAGTAATTTTATAAATGTTAAAGCCTAAATATTCAGTTTTTTCTATCAATGGTTCTTTTTGTTATGATTCACTTCACGAAATAATTTAATATAATATTAATTCAGGCAAAATAATATTGTATAAAATGTAGTTTGAAGCAAGTTTAAGTTTTATATGTCCATTAGAACTCTATTACATTGCTTATTAATTTAACGTTTAGAAGTCACTTGCAGTCCATTTCCTGTGTCAGACATGGATGGTGGACAATGGATACAACCTAATGCTACTGATGTTCTAAATGTTGGAACGGTTGTTCACTTAGAATGCTATCCAGGATATGAAATTGTCGGAGATGTGCAATCGTCGGTTTGCCTTCCTAACGGATCTTGGTCAAGAAGTTCTTCCTCCTGCATCAGTGAGTGATAAACTTTATAATTAAACAAAAATTATTTTTCCGTATTGAGCCTAACAAAATATTTTTTATATACAAGAAAATGTAGCTCATCCCATATGGTCCAATGAATGGTCACCGGGAATTATGATGGGTATGATAAAATTCGTTTTACTCTCTCCTCCTCTGAAACTTAAGCGGCTTAATTCGGCCTAATCTTTATTATTATTATTTTTTAGTTACATCTATGGGTATAGGGATTGGAAGTGCCATCTGTATTTTGTGTCTGATTATTGGAATATTCTTACTTAAAAAGCGGTAAGATAGTTACATAGCAATATTTACAGTATAATTTTATAATAAATATTAATATATGATTAATAAATTACTATAGAAACCAAAGCCGAAATTCTCCTCCCGTATTCCACGTCGGTATCGGAACCGTGCGTAATACAGACAACAGAGGCCTCCTTGTCCCTACCGTTAGTAACGATGACAACTATTATAGTACAGCTATATACGAAGAGGTTGAACAGAGGGCCCCACCTCTACCCAGACAGAGGAAACCTTGTTCCGCTCTACCTCCTCCACCGTTAGAAACTGATCCTATATATTCCCAACCGTTTGAAGAAAAAAAGGACGAGCATGGCCACATTTACGCCGAACCGGTCGATGCATGTAACCAACAAAACGAAGAAAATCAGAAAAAAGAACCTCAGTGTAATCACCATTCTTACGATAAAAACAAGGAAACTAAGGAAACTAACATGGAAAACAATTGCATTTACAAAATGGCCAATTCCATTGCAATTGACATGGTGAAGAACGATATATATTTAGAAACACGATGATTTAGTTAATGGTTTCCTGCTGGCCGGGATCAGAGTGACATTTTTTTTACCTTCATTCTTAGATCATTGTATAATAAACATATACACGTTTTATTTATACGATCATTTTTATTATCGCACTGTTTGCATTCCAATACATCGTAAAATAAGTGAGTGAACTTTAACACACGAAGACAGTGATTTTATTTTTATAATTTCAACTGCTTTACTACACAGTAGTAATATTTTTTTACCCCATTTTTTTCAAGTTTTGAGAAATGGAAGCTAGGAAAACATTGCTTCTTGTTAAAATAATTCTACTATATTCTTCCATTATATACGGTATACAATCTTTGAATTATTCTGTTTACTAGATTGTCTTCAAGCTGTTAGAGTTTGGGATTTAGTACTATCTAAAATTTAACAGCTTATCATAACGAATAATTCATTTAGTAAATATTATATATTTTTACATATTTTGAATATGTAAAAAATATTTATTCTCTTGTCCCCATTTAATCTGTCACTTATATATCTGTATAAAGTATCATTGTAATTTCATGTATAATATATGTGAATAGTGTATATATAGTCTATATATATAGCAAACCTACTTCATTTCACTGAGAAATTCCGATGTTGTTTTGAATTACTTTAAAATTCCCATTTATGTAGAATAAATTAGTACAATTTGTATTTTTTTTTTACGGAATAATGATGTAAATTAGTAATAATTACTACCTTAAGTAAATTTGAAGATTATTAATTTAAGGTTTTTTCGTATTGATTATGCATTCATATATCATCTGAAACAAATTAAAAACTGGGCTTAATACCGTGAAAACTCTTTTAAACGGAAAAAAAAAGGCAAATTTCTGTTTATATCAATACACAGTCAACCACCAATAACGGCCACCTCTAAACAGTGGTCATTTTTTTTATGTTTCTGTCTATGACCGTTGTTCAGAAGTTTAATTTATTATTATTATTATTATTATATTTAAGCGGCTTCATTTTCATTCGATAATTATTATCTATTGAAAACTAACTTGATTTTCTTTAAAATAGTATTTGAAGCAATAATTGATTAATCATAAGCTTATATATTTCAGAATGTAACAAGATATTTTCGAAATGAGATATTGCAATAATAATTTTCGTCTTCATTTACGCATCATCGTCGTATTCTATTTAACTTATTCTTTATCTATTTTATGTCTTAAAAGGTGAGTATATAGAACTTTACGACCTTTAATTACATATTTTCTATAACTTAATTTCGTATATTTGAGAAGGATGAAACTTGTGTTCCTTATATACTTGGAATTTTTATGTACATGATACCATATTTTCGTTATAGAATTTTATCATGTAAGTCAGTTTTTTCGGTCTGAAGATCCATACGTTCTTATCTAGCTTCAAGTGGAAGTTAGATAAGAGTAATGCATCAAATTAAAGAATATTTAAATTCTACCGGTACTGGTAGGAATATCTATGCTCCAAAATATATCATAGAAACAATGGAGATCGTCAGAATTATAAACGCTTCAACTCTAAACGCGAACATTAGCTATATTCTAAACAACGCAAGAGTCCGACTGTTGTTCGGCAAAATTTGACATATGCTATTACGTAACTCGACGTCATTGACGTTTAAGGTTATAATGTTCACAAGACCTTGTTAATTAATCAATATGATTAGTGACGTAAACGTTGTAATCACGTCTCCAACACAGAACTGACGTGTAATTCCTTTCGTATCAGCAAGCTCTTTATTGTGAAATGTAAGAATATTCTGATTTATTATAAAGAGAATGATGTTACGATATTTTAAAAAGGTATTATACTATCCAAATACTATTTTGAAAGCATCCCATTTTCCTATTCTTTTTACATTTAAAATATCCATTTGAATTTATATAGGCCTACAAAATACTGTGTTTCGTTTGTGTTGCATTATGTATCACTTCCCATCATGGAAATGCCACGAAATTTTACGTTACTCAATCATTTCCACGTATGATTCCGAAAATATGGGACTGATGAGAGAGTAAAGTCAAAACATGTACAGTACTATAATGAGGTCGTAGTAATGGTATGATTGATTTAGGTCATTTACAGAATAGTGTTAATAAATGAATTTATTGCACAACATTAAATTAAAAATGAGTTTACCATCTACAATATAATGTTAATATTATAATTCACATAGATTATACATGGTATAAAATCCGTTCTGAAATCTTTCATGTCCTCGTACACGTAAAAGACGACGTCAGGATCATCATTCTTATACTATGATAAGGAGTAATCCGGATAATCATCCCCACGGCATTTTCCCTTTAAGAAAACAAAAAATATTGAACTGTCTCGGTTTCTTTCTATTGCGTGGTGAAGACGGGAAACGCAGCAAACCCAAGGATCTCTGTAGACGTAGAAATATTTAGTAGAACTGTAAAGATCTTCGTGACTCTCGTAGGCTTTAATTTCTTTATATAACTTCATTTCCTATCAATTCGAGAAAGGAATTTCGATTCAGCATTAGCACAAAAAGAGGCGGTGATGATGCACCATCGTAAAAGATCTCCAATGGCTGGACTTCTAGCTTAGGGCCACGACGAGTCTAACATATAACAGGCCCTTCTCTTCAATTAAATAATGATACATGTAAAAATGTTAGGACCTAAGCTATAGACTCATAACGCGAAGTCCTGAGCTGTAACTTATTTAGCTTATGTGCAAATCCGGCCCCGAGGATCTATAAATTACATAAATCATTCACTTGATTCATTTTTGGGATAGGTCACACTACAAATACATCATTTTCAGTTGGTTGATCGCTCGACTTCTGTAACATTCTTTTGTTGAAAGTACTATTTTGATAAATGGTTTTCTTTTTCTTTCTTTATTCATTTTGGCTCTCTAAGAATATTAATTTATGCATATAGGTTATATAAGAGAATACAATACCCTTAATTTGTATATTTAAAAATAATTTTTATTTTAAAGAAAGTTATACTCATAACTGAGTGTTTTGATAGCGAATTAAAATTTTTTTGATAACTTTCGTTAGAAATTGTCTAATCTATTTCCAGGATTTCTCCCACGTGCTATAGTTATAATGCTTATCATCCTACAAAATTAACCTTCTATACTATAATTTGAGGCCAGTGGAAGTGATAAGTAGATAAATTCCTTTCTTTAGAAAAACAGCTGCTTCCTCCCTGTAAGTACCTCTTGATGCCATATTATCAAATACTAACATTAACCGTTAACATAGATCAATAAATGATTAGCGAAACGATAAGAAAAAAAAATTGTTTTATTATTCAAATTTGATAATTTTCTTAAGAAAACGCCTCGGAAAATTTCCGTTTATCTTTTGTAATAATAATAATACAATTTAATTTATTACCATAGCAATGTGTGTTCTGCCAAGTAAGCTTTACTGCGAAGAAAAATTATAAATTACTGTAAAATTTTCTTAAAGAATACGACCATTATACCAACGCCAAATTATATTATTCCTTTGATATACCTTTACTTTTTTGGCAAGTTACGAAGTATTGAACTTTTCGTGAGTATGAAGCCATCGCTAAACGAGATAATTCTTTCGAGGTTATATATTAATAAGAACGCCATTGCGTTTTAACAATTTAAATTGTTGACACTAAACGTTTACCATTAACGAACCGGATTTTTGTGTTACTTAACACAATATATACCCTTCACGAATATCGTGAATCTCTCTGCTTATGCAAATCTTACACTTAATTTAATAATCGTGCCATTCTTTGTACAGATTTATGTAGTATATATAAGTGGAAAGAGCTCCACCTTAAACAGAGGAAACTCTCTTCCGCTCTACCTTGTACAATCCTAGAAACCGATCCTATACAGGATCATTCAGCCTGTTAGAAAAGGATGAGTATGACCATAACTATGCGGAACCGGTCATTGCATGCAACTAAAGAAATCTCATTCTTAATAAGAACAACTTTTTATGGTTATAAGTACCTTTAAACTCTGATTTATAAGCCATCGACACGGCATTACAAAAAAAAAATTATGAAAAAGTTTTAATTTACAGATTAGGAGGACAAATCATCAAAAAATTCCGGCCAAAGACATCTTTAAATACTACAGCTGCTCAATTTAACGAGCCGTTCAGACGTGCACTTAGTGCATAAATCTGCCCTAATTTCGCACATCCTGTGAAAGTGTCCATGCCAAAGTTGCAAAACTGGCGAGAAGCATAAAATAATTCTTTGTTAGTTAGAAAACGATATCTGAAATCATTCAAAACACTATAAAATTCACGAAGAACCATCGATAAGTAACATCGATTAACAATCTCGCATCTTTATCGCTCGTTAATATTTTCTGTATCCGGCTGTCGTGCGTGATATTTCGTGATCTGACTGATTTACGTGCATGCAATTTCAGAATTAAAAAAAAACACACAAACCGTATGCAACATCTTTATTTTATTGCCACAACAGAATATATTAATATTCGTAAACATTTTGAGAAATCACTGCACTGCTGAAATTTTAGTGAAAATCGTGATTTTCAAGATTATAACTTACTCCATATTCATCCATTCTTGCATAAGTGTTCCTTCGACGGGTGTTCCCGTTAGTTTCCTTTTTATGTATTCCCGAAATCGAACTTTTTGGTCTTCGCTG
The DNA here is from genome assembly GCF_000671375.1 of Centruroides sculpturatus. NCBI lineage: Eukaryota > Metazoa > Arthropoda > Arachnida > Scorpiones > Buthidae > Centruroides > Centruroides sculpturatus. The sequence goes on from NW_019384517.1 coordinate 699,368, forward strand.
AAGAATTTTCTCCAATTTCCCACTTCTCCCTTACGGAAAAATTCGACTTTTTTTACATTTTCAGTTCCTTTTGTTGATAATTTCACAGATAATTCCTCTGCGCTCAAATTATCGAATCCTTCGTTACTGAGGGGAGTGTAACAATGAAGATTTTCCTTCATGTATTTAAAATCGGTATGACGCAATATCTTCTCCATTAATTCTTTGTCTTCTTTCAACTTGAGCAAATAATTCTCCCCTAAGAATTCTGCCACTTTCAAAATAATACCCTTGGGATCTTTCTTCATGTCCTCGTACTTGTAGAAGAAGACATTGGAGTCATCTTTGTGCTCGTACCAGGATAAGAAGTGATCGAAGAAATCACCCCACGGCACTTCTCCTTTGAGAAAGCATTCGTAAAATACGTCAAACGTTAAACTATCGTAATTAGGTTCCATATCTCTCTCGTGGTGGAAATAAGAAACGCAGCAATCCCAAGGATTCCTGTAGACGAAGAAGTATTTGGCGGAAGGATTATAAGGATTTAAATTGAATGGCATGTGTGTCTTCATGACTCGCGGAGGCTTCAATTTCTCTATAACTTTGGATCCTGTAAATTCCAGGAAAGGGATCTCGATCATCATCATCATGTACGGTGGAGGGGGTGGTGCGCCATCGTGAAGAATCTCCCAGATTATGTACATCATCCACGTGGTTCCATTTTTAGGATAGGTTGTTACAAAGATATCATCCTCGGTTGGTTGATAAGCGATAGTTTCTAAAACTTTCTCCTCATCCAGAAACGGTTCCGGAAACGGAAACCCATTGATGTACTTCAGAGGGATTTTTGTTAATGGCTCATCTTTGTTCATTTTCGATTTCTGTGAATGATGTAACAATAATTTTAAATTTAAACGACACAATAATAAATTTTTAATGAATTGTTTTTCAATTTAGCGCGCAACTCTAGTCGGATTTTATCCTTAACCGCCTCAAGATAATCTACATTTCTATATATTTTTCGAGTTTATCGTAATAAAGGTTATCTCTTGCACGTGTTACAGTTCTAATACCCTATCTTCGAAAATAAGCCTACAGCACTAATTTGAGGCTCTCTGACACTATAAATTTCCTTTTAAAAAAATCTACACCATTTCTGAAATACCTCAGATTCTACTTATACATTTCACATTAACATTTAACTTAAAGAGTATCAAATTAACATTATAAACAAAGCAGCATCAGCTGTTTACACGCGTAAAAAAAACGACAAGTGCAGTCACTTCACCAATCGATTAATCGAATAGTAGGACAAAACTACATCTACAGTGAGAAATCACGACAATTCAATTTAACGTATTGATATGATTAGTTTAATGTACAGTACTAACCTTTGCCAAAGGAAATCGTTAGTATGTATCAGCACCGAAATGGGTAATACACAAGTGTGCTATCGGATTTTCATCCGGTTATCGGTAGATGTTCCACAGCGTTCGGATTGGCTAGACAAATATAGGAAGATTACGCAAAAAAAATCGTATCGTAACGAATTACGAGTCCACTCAGTTATAATATGCAAAGTTATAATACAATATTCAAATTCCTTTCCGCTCTCGTGGGTTTTAAATAGCTAGCTAGGGATGCAGCAGTTTGCCGTCTTGATCACTAGATGGCGCCATCAGCCAGGAATCAACAATACGTACTGTACTGTACTGTACTGTACGTGAATTACATAGCAGTGACGTGTGTGGAAAGAGGGAGAAATTAAACAAATAAACGTAACAAAAATGGCGATGAGCTGAAATTTTCGAATTAAGCTAAAAAAAAAAAAAAAAATCGCACATAATTGCAAAACACTAGAGGACAGACTTCGATTTTATCTTCGTTACGACAATTTGGGTTAACTTCGAATAGTCTTCCGGAGAACTTTGCTTTGACCTACATATAAATCGATATTTCAGTTTGATTAAGGTTTCCTTCGGGGGTTGCAAGAGCATATGTAAGAGAAATAGAGATGCGTAGTCTCGTAACGCAAGGCATTAAGCCGTGGCTTATTTAACTTATGTGCAAATGCTGCCCTACGGATGTCCGAAATTACATTCCTCATTTTTGGTCTCTAATTATATTTTACACTATGGTTTCGAGGTACAAATATCTAATCCACTACTACGGGTTTGACGTGCCTGACGGTTCTGTCTTAAAAGAATGGAAATAATTAGTTGGATGGATAGAATAACTAATGAGATGATTACGAGTGGGCCTGGAATGGAACCTGATGGTCAGCATCTAGAGAAGAAAAACAGCATATGTTTGGCATATAATAAAAGGATCCTCGGGGAAACTGATAAAAGTTCAGGGAATGGTGGGCAGACGGAGAAAGAGAGGACCTAGGCGTAACAATAAAAAAAATACACTGGAGAAGAACTGTCCATCAACTGAAACCCTCTGTAAAGAGGACGTCATGTGAATGAATAAATTATATTCATTTATTCATTCACATTTATTAAATTATTTTAAAAAAAATCAGATTATGAATATTCACAAACAAAAGATTATTTTCAAATATTTTAAAGTTAAACTCAACTGTTTTGATAGCAAATTAAAAATTTTTGACAACTTTCGTTAGAAATTGTCTAATCTATTTCCAGGATTTCTCCTACGTGCTATAGTTCTAATGCTTATCATCCTACAAAATTAACCTTCTATACTATAATTTGAGGCCAGTGGAAGTGATAAGTAGATAAATTCCTTTCTTTAAAAATCAGCTGCTTCCTCCCTGTAAGTACCTCTTGATGCCATATTATCAAATACATATTAACCGTTAACACAGATCAATAAATGATTAGCGAAACGATAATGAAAAATTGTTTTATTATTTAAATTTGGCAATTTTCTTAAGAACACCCCTCGGAAAATTTTCCTTTTTCTTTTATAATAATACAGTATAACAATCTATTACCGTAACAATGTGAATTTTCCTTAAACAGGAATATTAGTATTACACCTATGCTAATTATATTATTATTTTATCTTAAAAATATCGACTAATCCTAGGTTATTTTTGTAATTTCGAGTAATATTTATTTTTAACAAATGGAAGCTGTGTAGAAACAACACAGAATTTGCATTATACCTACGGTAATTTGTTAAGTTAGTTGAGAGAATGGAAGATAAATTAAGTTTCTTATACTTTATTTTGCTAAAAGCTTCACGATTATGATTCTATCGTTTTATTTAAACTTTATCATCACTTTTTATTATATCTCTCTCATATCTTTTGACAAAATTCAATGTACACGGTAGCCCAAAAGTCAGCTGACAGTGTTGTGTGTGTCCTGAATACAAAGAGTAAACAGATTAGAATGTGTTTTTCTCTTAAGATTGAATTCTGTGAATAGTCCTACACGTAAAGCAGACATGATTGAATTTTAGTCACCCTACAGACAATTGTTTATTAAACGATCAAATGTTTTATGTAATAACAATATATTTAGGCCTATATATAATATATAGTATAGTATAATTAATATTGAAGGGGATCGATGGAAAAAAATTTTTTAAAAGGGGTACACCAAAAATGTTGGGAACCCCTGGTTTAAACCTTTAAAGCAAATTTCATTTATTCGAGTTATATAAAAGAGTCTTCATATTTTATTAACGTCGACATTTACCCTTCTCGCGAATATGGTATACACTGCTTATTCAAATCTTAGTTATTTTAATAATCGTGTCATTCTTTGTATACATATATACTCGTACTGTATATATAAATGGAACCAGCTCCACTTTAAACAGAAGTATGACCATAACTATCGGAACCGACTGGTCATTGTATGCAACTATCCATAAAAAGTGGTTTTTATTAAGAATAAGTGCCTTTAAACCTTGGTTTATATGCTATTGACACGACGTTACAAGAAATTAAGTTATAATTTTTACGTTGGAAGAGAATTATCAAAAAAAATTCAGGCCAAAAACACACCTTTAAATGCTGCAGCTGCTCGATTTAACGAGTCATGCCATAAATGCACTTAGCTTAGTGAATAAATCCGTCCTAATTTCCCACATCCTGGCATTAACATGTCCATGATCCAGTTGTAAAACTCGCGAGAAGTATCGGTTCTGTATAAAAGAATTCGTTGTTAAAACAATTACCTGAAATCATCCAAACCATAAAATTCATATAGAACAATCGATAAATAATATTGCACTGAACACATCCACCTGTGTTCAGTGCACACAGGTGGATCAGTTCACATGTTAAAGAGGGGCGAGTACGAAGCATTGAATTAGTGGTGTCGAACCAGACCACCCTACCTTAATGTTTTCAAAGCGGGTAACAATGTGCATGGATAGATTGAGGTGGCCGACGAAAGATATGCTAAAGGATATTACGAAGAACTGCGAGAAGCATGAAGCACTGATGGATTAACGCCTCAAAAGGTGGCAAGATGGGTGAAAGCATTTTGCCAAGGTCGTGATTGTGTGAATGATGTGGAATGTTCTGGTCATCCTGACATTGAATCTCATCACATCCGGTTGATTGAATCGCTGATGGACAATAATATATTTAACTGCAGAGACTGAAACAAGCCGATCACGGTTGCGTGTGTTGAAAGACGTACTTTAACTGCAAAATTGCAGTACGATGGATGCAAGTACAGAAATGGCACCGCTAAACACTTTGCAAACGAACATTTGAACCGATTTTCTTAAAACACAGTACCAATCATCTGAGCAATAGGGCACTCGTTTGCAGATATCAACAGCTATTCTAATAGTTTACAGCACCTTCAGACATCTGGCAAGTTGTCAATGTAGTAGATTATATCGAGGGGCTGCAAATGCATGTTTTTATAATGTATATTTTGTCACAGTGGTATGTTGCCACTACTTTCTTCGTAACTCTCCTATTTTCTGCAGTAGCGTGCCGTGATATTTGATGATAAGGAAGCTGTGTTTCTGTAAGAAGCCAACATCCAGGGGCAATCAGTCAATGATGGTCTAGGGTCCATTCGTATCGTTTATTCGATAAGCCAGTAAAAACCGTAGATTTCTCTAAATGCATTTTTAATATCACAATTACATTCCGAATCGCTAGCCACGATATAAGGGCTACAATTAAAAATAAAATTATTTTAATAATCAATATTTTGAGTTTTAGCATTACAAATATATTTGGAAGTTACATTGTGTTATTAATTAATAATATATTTAAACAATTCTCTCTCAATCTTTAACTTTATTTCTCTTGTTAACACTTGATTTGCAAGAATTCTAGTGCTTCCAGATTATGTAAAGTGAGAAAAGTAAATTTTATAGGATTTACATTTGAAGAGCTTCCTTAATTGATGTTACATTCCTAATTTTTTTCATTAAATTTTTGTTTTGAAATCAATTTTCATATTTTATCTCTTAATATAATCAACTTTATTTCTAATCTATTATGGTACAAATTCAAAATATCTTTGATAGTTAAATCCAATTATTTATATAAATTTGATGCAAGTTTAATGCAAAGGAGAAAAATATTTCCTGGATCCCAGTCAATATATTCTGGATTTTTGGGGAAGCTATATCTTGGAAAGGGTGATATGAAGATCCTAGGTTCCTTTCACTTTTTTTTAGTTCTGTGTGCATGGGTCTACAGCACTGATAAGGTTCTAACAACTTCATTTGTGCCATTTATATATATATATATATATATATGTCTGTTATTTGCTTACATAAGCACACAATTCAAAAGAGCATTATAATGCAGGAAAAATTTACTTTTCTCTTAAATATAGAACTTTAATTTAAACTTTTTGATAACATTTTTAAAGAAATTATTTACCTAACAGCATTTCCCCGTATTTTTATCTTGTGTAGCAATGCGCAGTTTGTCAGATGATTCTGTTTGATCCTTCAATGCCATTTGCTGTCAAAAAATATTGACAATAATGAAATTTATAAATTTAAAAACTAAATTTTTAATACAAGTAGAAGTACCATTTTCAAAATGTATTATTTAATATATATAAGAATAAAACTACCACCTTATTTAAGATAGCTTCTGCTAAATGAAAAAAGGCTTCTTCGATATTGATATTTGCTTTTGCACTTGTTTCTAAGAAGGTTACGTCGTGGTCTCGTGCAATCTAAAATAAGTCTCTCTCATTAAATTTGATTGAAACGACATTAAAATTTCAAAAAATTCCTACAAATTACCGATTCTCCTCTTTCTTTGCTGATCATTCTTTTGTCTTCCATATCACATTTGTTACCGAGAATCATCTTCTCGACATCTTCGGTGGCATGCTGAAAATGCAAATTATGTATAAATTAATATTAAATAATTATAATATTGCACAAACTGAATGTATTCCTTACATCGTCGATANTAACTTTCGTTAGAAATTGTCTAATCTATTTCCAGGATTTCTCCCACGTGCTATAGTTATAATGCTTATCATCCTACAAAATTAACCTTCTATACTATAATTTGAGGCCAGTGGAAGTGATAAGTAGATAAATTCCTTTCTTTAGAAAAACAGCTGCTTCCTCCCTGTAAGTACCTCTTGATGCCATATTATCAAATACTAACATTAACCGTTAACATAGATCAATAAATGATTAGCGAAACGATAAGAAAAAAAAATTGTTTTATTATTCAAATTTGATAATTTTCTTAAGAAAACGCCTCGGAAAATTTCCGTTTATCTTTTGTAATAATAATAATACAATTTAATTTATTACCATAGCAATGTGTGTTCTGCCAAGTAAGCTTTACTGCGAAGAAAAATTATAAATTACTGTAAAATTTTCTTAAAGAATACGACCATTATACCAACGCCAAATTATATTATTCCTTTGATATACCTTTACTTTTTTGGCAAGTTACGAAGTATTGAACTTTTCGTGAGTATGAAGCCATCGCTAAACGAGATAATTCTTTCGAGGTTATATATTAATAAGAACGCCATTGCGTTTTAACAATTTAAATTGTTGACACTAAACGTTTACCATTAACGAACCGGATTTTTGTGTTACTTAACACAATATATACCCTTCACGAATATCGTGAATCTCTCTGCTTATGCAAATCTTACACTTAATTTAATAATCGTGCCATTCTTTGTACAGATTTATGTAGTATATATAAGTGGAAAGAGCTCCACCTTAAACAGAGGAAACTCTCTTCCGCTCTACCTTGTACAATCCTAGAAACCGATCCTATACAGGATCATTCAGCCTGTTAGAAAAGGATGAGTATGACCATAACTATGCGGAACCGGTCATTGCATGCAACTAAAGAAATCTCATTCTTAATAAGAACAACTTTTTATGGTTATAAGTACCTTTAAACTCTGATTTATAAGCCATCGACACGGCATTACAAAAAAAAAATTATGAAAAAGTTTTAATTTACAGATTAGGAGGACAAATCATCAAAAAATTCCGGCCAAAGACATCTTTAAATACTACAGCTGCTCAATTTAACGAGCCGTTCAGACGTGCACTTAGTGCATAAATCTGCCCTAATTTCGCACATCCTGTGAAAGTGTCCATGCCAAAGTTGCAAAACTGGCGAGAAGCATAAAATAATTCTTTGTTAGTTAGAAAACGATATCTGAAATCATTCAAAACACTATAAAATTCACGAAGAACCATCGATAAGTAACATCGATTAACAATCTCGCATCTTTATCGCTCGTTAATATTTTCTGTATCCGGCTGTCGTGCGTGATATTTCGTGATCTGACTGATTTACGTGCATGCAATTTCAGAATTAAAAAAAAACACACAAACCGTATGCAACATCTTTATTTTATTGCCACAACAGAATATATTAATATTCGTAAACATTTTGAGAAATCACTGCACTGCTGAAATTTTAGTGAAAATCGTGATTTTCAAGATTATAACTTACTCCATATTCATCCATTCTTGCATAAGTGTTCCTTCGACGGGTGTTCCCGTTAGTTTCCTTTTTATGTATTCCCGAAATCGAACTTTTTGGTCTTCGCTGAAGAATTTTCTCCAATTTCCCACTTCTCCCTTACGGAAAAATTCGACTTTTTTTACATTTTCAGTTCCTTTTGTTGATAATTTCACAGATAATTCCTCTGCGCTCAAATTATCGAATCCTTCGTTACTGAGGGGAGTGTAACAATGAAGATTTTCCTTCATGTATTTAAAATCGGTATGACGCAATATCTTCTCCATTAATTCTTTGTCTTCTTTCAACTTGAGCAAATAATTCTCCCCTAAGAATTCTGCCACTTTCAAAATAATACCCTTGGGATCTTTCTTCATGTCCTCGTACTTGTAGAAGAAGACATTGGAGTCATCTTTGTGCTCGTACCAGGATAAGAAGTGATCGAAGAAATCACCCCACGGCACTTCTCCTTTGAGAAAGCATTCGTAAAATACGTCAAACGTTAAACTATCGTAATTAGGTTCCATATCTCTCTCGTGGTGGAAATAAGAAACGCAGCAATCCCAAGGATTCCTGTAGACGAAGAAGTATTTGGCGGAAGGATTATAAGGATTTAAATTAAATGGCATGTGTGTCTTCATGACTCGCGGAGGCTTCAATTTCTCTATAACTTTGGATCCTGTAAATTCCAGGAAAGGGATCTCGATCATCATCATCATGTACGGTGGAGGTGGTGGTGCGCCATCGTGAAGAATCTCCCAGATTATGTACATCATCCACGTGGTTCCATTTTTAGGATAGGTTGTTACAAAGATATCATCCTCGGTTGGTTGATAAGCGATAGTTTCTAAAACTTTCTCCTCATCCAGAAACGGTTCCGGAAACGGAAACCCATTGATGTACTTCAGAGGGATTTTTGTTAATGGCTCATCTTTGTTCATTGTCGATTTCTGTGAATGATGTAACAATAATTTTAAATTTAAACGACACAATAATAAATTCTTAATGAATTGTTTTTCAATTTAGCGCGCAACTCTAGTCGGATTTTATCCTTAACCGCCTCAAGATAATCTACATTTCTATATATTTTTCGAGTTTATCGTAATAAAGGTTATCTCTTGCACGTGTTACAGTTCTAATACCCTATCTTCGAAAATAAGCCTACAGCACTAATTTGAGGCTCTCTGACACTATAAATTTCCTTTTAAAAAAATCTACACCATTTCTGAAATACCTCAGATTCTACTTATACATTTCACATTAACATTTAACTTAAAGAGTATCAAATTAACATTATAAACAAAGCAGCATCAGCTGTTTACACGCGTAAAAAAAACGACAAGTGCAGTCACTTCACCAATCGATTAATCGAATAGTAGGACAAAACTACATCTACAGTGAGAAATCACGACAATTCAATTTAACGTATTGATATGATTAGTTTAATGTACAGTACTAACCTTTGCCAAAGGAAATCGTTAGTATGTATCAGCACCGAAATGGGTAATACACAAGTGTGCTATCGGATTTTCATCCGGTTATCGGTAGATGTTCCACAGCGTTCGGATTGGCTAGACAAATATAGGAAGATTACGCAAAAAAAATCGTATCGTAACGAATTACGAGTCCACTCAGTTATAATATGCAAAGTTATAATACAATATTCAAATTCCTTTCCGCTCTCGTGGGTTTTAAATAGCTAGCTAGGGATGCAGCAGTTTGCCGTCTTGATCACTAGATGGCGCCATCAGCCAGGAATCAACAATACGTACTGTACTGTACTGTACTGTACGTGAATTACATAGCAGTGACGTGTGTGGAAAGAGGGAGAAATTAAACAAATAAACGTAACAAAAATGGCGATGAGCTGAAATTTTCGAATTAAGCTAAAAAAAAAAAAAAAATCCGCACATAATTGCAAAACACTAGAGGACAGACTTCGATTTTATCTTCGTTACGACAATTTGGGTTAACTTCGAATAGTCTTCCGGAGAACTTTGCTTTGACCTACATAAAAATCGATATTTCAGTTTGATTAAGGTTTCCTTCGGGGGTTGCAAGAGCATATGTAAGAGAAATAGAGATGCGTAGTCTCGTAACGCAAGGCATTAAGCCGTGGCTTATTTAACTTATGTGCAAATGCTGCCCTACGGATGTCCGAAATTACATTCCTCATTTTTGGTCTCTAATTATATTTTACACTATGGTTTCGAGGTACAAATATCTAATCCACTACTACGGGTTTGACGTGCCTGACGGTTCTGTCTTAAAAGAATGGAAATAATTAGTTGGATGGATAGAATAACTAATGAGGTGGTTACGAGTGGGCCTGGAAAGGAACCTGATGGTCAGCATCTAGAGAAGAAAAACAGCATATGCTGGGCATATAATAAAAGGATCCTCGGGGAAACTGATAAAAGTTCAGGGAATGGTGGGCAGACTGAGAAAGAGAGGACCTAGGCGTAACAATAAAAAAAATACACTGGAGAAGAACTGTCCATCAACTGAAACCCTCTGTAAAGAGGACGTCATGTGAATGAATAAATTATATTCATTTATTCATTCACATTTATTAAATTATTTTAAAAAAATCAGATTATGAATATTCACAAACAAAAGATTATTTTCAAATATTTTAAAGTTAAACTCAACTGTTTTGATAGCAAATTAAAAATTTTTGACAACTTTCGTTAGAAATTGTCTAATCTATTTCCAGGATTTCTCCCACGTGCTATAGTTATAATGCTTATCATCCTACAAAATTAACCTTCTATACTATAATTTGAGGCCAGTGGAAGTGATAAGTAGATAAATTCCTTTCTTTAAAAATCAGCTGCTTCCTCCCTGTAAGTACCTCTTGATGCCATATTATCAAATACATATTAACCGTTAACACAGATCAATAAATGATTAGCGAAACGATAATGAAAAATTGTTTTATTATTTAAATTTGGCAATTTTCTTAAGAACACCCCTCGGAAAATTTTCCTTTTTCTTTTATAATAATACAGTATAACAATCTATTACCGTAACAATGTGAATTTTCCTTAAACAGGAATATTAGTATTACACCTATGCTAATTATATTATTATTTTATCTTAAAAATATCGACTAATCCTAGGTTATTTTTGTAATTTCGAGTAATATTTATTTTTAACAAATGGAAGCTGTGTAGAAACAACACAGAATTTGCATTATACCTACGGTAATTTGTTAAGTTAGTTGAGAGAATGGAAGATAAATTAAGTTTCTTATACTTTATTTTGCTAAAAGCTTCACGATTATGATTCTATCGTTTTATTTAAACTTTATCATCACTTTTTATTATATCTCTCTCATATCTTTTGACAAAATTCAATGTACACAGTAGCCCAAAAGTCAGCTGACAGCGTTGTGTGTGTCCTGAATACAAAGAGTAAACAGATTAGAAGGTGTTTTTCTCTTATAAGATTGAATTCTGTGAATAATCTTACACGTAAAGCAGACATGATTGAATTTTAGTCACCCTACAGACAATTGCTCATTAAACGATCAAATGTTCTATGTAATTACAATATATTTAGTATATATTAGGGTTTCTCATTTCCCGGTCTTTTGCTTGTCCCGGGATCCCGGGATAAAAGTTTCCCGGGAAATCCCGGGATAGAATTAATTATTTTTAAGGTATACAAAATATCTTGAAATCAAATGATATAATTATTTTCCATTTTTTAAAGTAATTTTAAAGTTCTGTAACCTCCAAAATCATATTAATAATGCTGTGTAAGGTCTATAGGCCTATAATAAAAATTACCTTTAAATAACGTAGAAATTTTCACAAATAGAAAAAAATTAATTAAAGTTTGCTGGAAACTGCATACA
>NW_019384517.1:713145-722481 GCF_000671375.1 Centruroides sculpturatus
TTCTTCAATTGTATGAATATACTTTTAAAGAAAATTATAATTAAATATAGCTTTGTAAAGAAACGTACATAAAAATATAAAATATTCTTTACTTTTTAAATCTTAAAACAATGCACTTAGTCAAATAGTTCCCTACGAGTGGCTAACGGATGGAATCGAAGACAGAGTGTACATACACGGATGGAATCGTTGCAGAGTGTGCATACACGCGGACTGCCAAATCCCCAGGGTGCCGATACCGGTCAATGTCAAATACCTCTTTTGTCGCATCATTAGTATATCTCAAAGCACGCCACAGGGCCGTTGTAGATTTTAAACGTTTCTCACCATAGCTGTAAAAATTTAAATATGTTAAACTTAATTGTCATTTGTTTTCTAAGTAATTTGTTTTAGGACCAAGTGTCCTCAGAAATTTCCAAAATTTACAACTTTTCGGTCACTCTCGTTGAACTGGAAAAATTTGTCTTTATTACATTAATAATACGAAGAAATCAGTCGCCACTGTACTCGGCTGGAAATTTAAGGAAAATAAATTCTAGAGCTTATTCTGTACATCGCGCATCTCTCTCATTCATTAAATTTAGTTGTAAATGATGCTGTCAAAGTAACAGTTAATTTTTTAACATTGTACAAGGATTGTACACGTTTTTTTCTATATTCCCTTAAAGATGTGATATACGAAATCGTAATATCACTGATTTAACATAGAAATCCGGAAGAGCGGAATAAAAATATCAAATATTTTAATGGATTTTTTAAAACTCCTGTCAACTATACAGAACTATCGTAAAAACGTACCAGTAAATTCTTATCGGTTGGGTTAAGTTATAAATCTACTCGCGATTCACGTAATCGGGCGAGGGCGGCGGCTAACGGCCCAGAACCGGTCCCGGATAGAATTGGATGAGGTATGTGTGTAGCATCCACCCGAGGTCCTAGGCTTCCACCGGCTAAACCGGGTGAAGTTGGTGCTCTGTAAAGCGCATGAGCGAATCTGGCTTTTTGGATGCTGACAATACAGCACTAATATTCCGAAATACAATCTTAGCTTTTTTCACGTGTAGTATAGAAAATTATAATAAGATACATAATGCGGTTATAATAAAATATTGTGCGATTATTTTCATATAATTAAAATTAATATGTATTTATTTTTTAGAAAATACAAGGGAAGCCGCGCATCCACCGCTTCCAATGACGGTACGCCACTGATTTTCTGTCCGGCAAACAAAAATGATATTTCGTGATTGATTTACGTGCACGCAATCTCAGAATAAAACACACAAACCGTATGCAATATCTTAATATATTCTGTTGTGGCAATAAAATAATATTCATAAAGATTTGAAATCACTTACTACTGAAATTTGTCAAAATTGCGACTTGCAGAATCATAACTTTTCATCTATTATTGCAAAGTGTTCCCGTCAGTTTCTTTTTTATGTATTCCCGAAGTCGAACTTTTTGATATCCAAGCGGTCTTCGTCCCTGAACACTGGGAATTCGGTCGTGGGTTCGGGACTCGCTCGGACGTGCCGACCACGTGTTTTCTCATCTGTAACGCCTGAATAGAAACCAGGTTTCCCTTAAAAGACCAATCGGAAGACATTATTCCCCCGGCGTGCGCATGGCCATTCCATCTGTAAGGCCGGCTAATAGGACGCATGCGTCCATATTTTCGTTCTCGGAGTAAATAGCTTACATGAGACTCAAACTCCATAATAACCATTCACCGAAAGAAATAACTGTTTGGTCTTCGTTGAAAATTCTCTCATTTTTCACTTCCCCTTTCGAAAAAATTCGACTTATATTTTTGTTTCTTTTTGTTGATAATTTTACAGATAATTCCGCTGCGCTCAAATGATCGAATCCTTCGTTACTGAGGGGAGTGTAACAATGAAGATTTTCCTTCATTTAGTCGAAAATTAAGCTTATACACAGCGGCATCAGCTGTGTATAAGCTTGATGCAACTGTGTAATTCAAACGACACAAGTGCAGTCACTTCACCAATCGATTAATCGAATAGTAGGATAAAACTACATCTACAGTAACAAATCGCGACACTTCAATTTAACGTATTGATATGATTAGTTTAAAGTACTAACCTTTGCCAAAGTAAATCGTTATTATCTATCAGCATCGAGATGTATCAGATTTTTCATCCGTTTATCTTACATGCTCCACAGCGTTCGGATTGCTTAGAAAAATAGGCAAACAAGCACTAAAACTGGAAATAATTACAAATCCTCTTTTACAAGGAGTATCACATCTTTGTCCCCCACCATTTCGAGGAGTTTTGGCACAAAGATAAGTTCCCACCCATCAAACACCGAGACTTCAAACTATGGAAGATCTTACGCCCCAGAAGTGTTCGAAATAAAAATATCTGGAATATGTTATTGTTGCACAACGTAATATAGTGGTTATTTATGATACAGATGTTAGCATAAAGGTAAAGCTGTGCCTAATTTATTTACTAACCTTTCTTCAGTACACAACTTAACCGATGTGAAGATCGTTTCCCTTTCCAATAACGATAACGATTAAATGCAAAGTCGTCGCAAACTATTGTGCATTGGGAACGCAAAGCAGTCATCGTGCTGTAATCAGGCAAGTGTCCTAATTGGAACTGGTAAACTCTGGTATTGCGCGCATTTATCTGAAAGATTTTGCCATACAGAAGTGTATAAAAATTGCCGATTTTAACTTCGAGGCTATCGATATACGATTCATTTTAAGAATCACTATAACATTGGTAAAATAATAAGGCTAGTTAGTAGACCAGAGTTACAAGCAGCAGAGATTATTAAGTGGGAAGCAAAAGCCTTTCAGGATAACAAAATCTGTAACGACGACAGCTGTATAGACCAATTCAATACCGACCTGTTGTTTCCAATAAGAAATGACCTAAAAGAATTTCCACCTTCAAAAGTTGAAAAATCAATTTTCAGGTACGTTCAATCATCAAAAAATATGGCCCCACACAGCTATACTACGTTATTAATAGGATTTTGATATCGTTGGCAACGTTCTATGCTTAAAAGAGCTTCGGGCTAAAAATGCAAGAGGAAACTGATAGTGTCGCACACGTCACCGTCACTTGCAGAACATCAGGCAAAATGAGCCACTCTCTAAAATTCTTTTTTGAAAGTCCCAAAGTTTTCTTCGTGTGACATAAAAATTATTCGGTCCAGCTGTCAATACGCCTGAAATTACTTTTAATTAAAAACGTATTGGAAAACTGTATTACTCACGTGCAGCCTCCCGACACCGCTTTCGAAAATTCCTTGCCAGAGAAATTCTTATCGGACAAGAATTCCTAAATGCCAAAGAAATACACAACAATGACAACTGGAACACCCGCAAAGATGTTATGTGAAGGTGCAAGAGAGGTTGCAACTCAATATCTACTGACTTTTCAAGCCTAATTCATTACCCCGTGTTATGGCTTGACTGGTAGAAACTCCTCACGAAAGTGTGCTTCACATTTACAATGCCACCACTTCTCCCTTTATTATCATGTACTGTACTCCCGATCTCGTGTACTTAAGGGGTTTAAACAGCTAGCTAGGTTGCAACAGTTTTCTGTTTTGATCACTAGATGGCGACATTGGCTACGTATCACTTCACAACGTGGATGATAGACTGAAGAGCGAGGGTGAGGACAAACATGTCGTCAAACTCCTAGGCTTACAGGAAAGTGGCGCTGAACGTCCGACGTACACGTTTTCGCGTTTAAAACTTCGGCCTCAACCTCGCTAACAGTACGTAGGTGAGGTGTATGTATGAGGGGAAAAGTTAACAAATAAATGCAACAAAAGAAAATGATGATGAGCCGAAATTTTATTTCTTCAAATTAACCTCCAAAAAATCACTTATAATTACAAAGCACTAGTTTCACGACAGACTTCGATTTTATCTTCAATTACAGCCTTTGGGTTAGCATCGTACAGTCTTCCAGAGAACTTTGTTTTGACCTACTTAAAAATCGATATTTCAATTTGATTAATGTTTCCTTCGGGGGGGTTTGCATATACAAGAGAAATAGAGAGATATAGAGAGAGATATACTACTTGTGGATAATCACGCAGAGAAACAATGTCACACGTATAGCACAGTTACTGATTTATAAATATATTTAAATATACAGTGACCACAAGTTTGAAGCTTTGTTTTTTTTAAAACTGTTCACAATGTGTTTTTTTTTTACGGGCAAATGGATGGTACAGTACCTGGGATGGCCGGAGACCGGCTGCTCTCGTCCCCGCATCCAAACGACGGTTTCCCCATTCTCCTCTAAAGCGGAAGAATAATTTTGTTAAATTCCCACCGGCGAGTTGGGTTCTCTTCGAAAATCATACGGTGATGCACTGCGTGAATATGTTTAAAAATGCTTCGGACCGAAGCTTTTTGTTTATTTTTTACAAATACTAATCCTTTGAGGATGCGATTTGTTTCGATTAATGTTCCGCTTAACAAGATTTTTGTGCCACAAATTAAAAAATATCTAAGAAAAGGAACATCAATAAATTAAAATGAATTGAGCATACACTGCGTAATAATAATAATAATATAATAATAATAATAACCGGCATAAAACAAACTTTAAAATGAGCACATTCAAGTTTTGCATATATATATAATTAGATAATACAATATTTCTTTTAAAAAATAACAAGATTAATAAACTTCTTTGTCAACTTCATACAAATGTCATGATCTTAGCAAAAAAGAACAATGGAACTACTTTGAAAAAGGCATATTTTGTCAATTAAGCAACAAATTAACTCACCAAAACTTTTACAAATGCTCTTCTTTTTTTTTTTTTAATTTGGATGGTGATATAAATAATATACATTTTGATTTAACTGCATCTTAGAACTGTTTTAACAAAACTGTGAATTCATTTCCCCCCTTTAACAATGACATTTTAGTGAATTAAGTGATGCAATTCACACGACACAAAGTGTACAAAATATATCTTGGTCAGTTCTAGCACAGCATTATTTTTTTTTTGTGTATTTTTTCCAAAAATTGTCATTAAACAAGAACACATGCTTGAAGCCATTGGTTAATACATGTCAAACATTTTTTTTTGTCTCATTAGGAACTACAATAAACAGATTAACTATTTACAGAAACGAGTTCACCTATTACGTTCCTTTAAATGTCCCCCTTCACAAAATTACGTTGGCGATATAGTAAAAACAAACAAACGAATAATAAAAAGATCCTCCCGCGCCGCCCTTCGTCCGCGTAAGGTTCGGTTTCGACTCGTGTTCAATTAATCTCATTAGGTACTCTTAAAAAATTTACCTTACCTAAGTGCATTAAAGCATTTATATCCAGGTATTTGGCCGTTGTGGACTTTGAAAACAAAACAATTTTTTTTTAACCTGATGATCCATCTAAAGATAGGAAACATCACAGACAAGAAACTGGCTAGATGATTCCAAAAAAGGCAACAGAATATATATATGTTTAATATATATATAATATATATATATATTTTTATATTAAAGTCCTTTTAAACCAAAGGTTTGAACAGAGGCAATAAACTGCAAGCACCTGGTCCTAATTTTCTTGAATATTGCATTGCTTGTTTGTTCTTTCTTCCCTGTAATTTTGAATAAAGAAAACAATGATATTTAAGAATATATTCTGTAAATAGTGTGTTTATTCATGCCGAATGTATTGGTAATTAATAAATGAAAATATTTTTATTAGTCAAAATGAAATAACTGGATTGAGAAATGAGAAATTAAATTCTTGTTTCTCAAGCAGTCAACTACAGTGCAATAGTGATTTACAGAATCATGTTTAATAGTTTAATATAAATAGTAATTTTCAAGTTATTGTATTAAATCTTTGTACATACAATTGCTTTAACTGTATAAAAATTTTCATTTAGCTGCTGATTCATAAAACTTGGCCCTTTCCACGAATTCATGCGAGTCCAGAGAGGAAGTTAATGGGCAGTCTTTTCAAAGAATGAATTGTAGATCCCACCTGTGGACTGATGTAACTTGGTGGGGACAGAACATTTTGCTTTTTATATATTTACAGATTATGTATGTAACAAAAGTCGTATGAACTCACCAAAACAACTATACACAAGAAAATTCCTCCCCTATACAATGCATGTAAATTAGAATTAAAGTTAAAAAACATAATATTGCAATATCATTACAACAATTTATATGCATCAAACTGGCAGTAAAACTTACAGTAACACTCATAAAGTTATCCTCTGAACTTTTATGCATTTCCATAAAATACAGTAGACCCCCCTATAATGCTTAGATACGTTCCATGCTAACCGAAAATTACGTTGTAGGAATGATTAAATACGTGAGCCAATCGCAGCCCGATAGGTGGGAACTTAACGAACTAAGGCTGTACGAAAGGTTTTCTACTATAAAATTAACCGATTCTAGACTAATTCCACTCAACATTTCCAAAACACGTATAATTTTTTGGGAATAATCTGTATAAACTATGCTATAAACAAAAAATTGTAGGATTACTTACACCGTTCGACTACGCCGTTGCTTAAAGCTGGTTTTCATTGCGGAACAGCACGCGAAACGACGGCCGCAATTTCTGATAACGAATTTTTGGCGGAAAAATAACTTGACCTTTGGAGACATCATTAATATAAATAATTTTTATGGACGTTGAATAAGAAGTGTTTCTTTCACAAGAAATGTATAAAATTAGTGCTGTATTAGACTTANCCTGTAAATTCCAGGAAAGGGATCTCGATCATCATCATCATGTACGGTGGAGGGGGTGGTGCGCCATCGTGAAGAATCTCCCAGATTATGTACATCATCCACGTGGTTCCATTTTTAGGATAGGTTGTTACAAAGATATCATCCTCGGTTGGTTGATAAGCGATAGTTTCTAAAACTTTCTCCTCATCCAGAAACGGTTCCGGAAACGGAAACCCATTGATGTACTTCAGAGGGATTTTTGTTAATGGCTCATCTTTGTTCATTTTCGATTTCTGTGAATGATGTAACAATAATTTTAAATTTAAACGACACAATAATAAATTCTTAATGAATTGTTTTTCAATTTAGCGCGCAACTCTAGTCGGATTTTATCCTTAACCGCCTCAAGATAATCTACATTTCTATATATTTTTCGAGTTTATCGTAATAAAGGTTATCTCTTGCACGTGTTACAGTTCTAATACCCTATCTTCGAAAATAAGCCTACAGCACTAATTTGAGGCTCTCTGACACTATAAATTTCCTTTTAAAAAAATCTACACCATTTCTGAAATACCTCAGATTCTACTTATACATTTCACATTAACATTTAACTTAAAGAGTATCAAATTAACATTATAAACAAAGCAGCATCAGCTGTTTACACGCGTAAAAAAAACGACAAGTGCAGTCACTTCACCAATCGATTAATCGAATAGTAGGACAAAACTACATCTACAGTGAGAAATCACGACAATTCAATTTAACGTATTGATATGATTAGTTTAATGTACAGTACTAACCTTTGCCAAAGGAAATCGTTAGTATGTATCAGCACCGAAATGGGTAATACACAAGTGTGCTATCGGATTTTCATCCGGTTATCGGTAGATGTTCCACAGCGTTCGGATTGGCTAGACAAATATAGGAAGATTACGCAAAAAAAATCGTATCGTAACGAATTACGAGTCCACTCAGTTATAATATGCAAAGTTATAATACAATATTCAAATTCCTTTCCGCTCTCGTGGGTTTTAAATAGCTAGCTAGGGATGCAGCAGTTTGCCGTCTTGATCACTAGATGGCGCCATCAGCCAGGAATCAACAATACGTACTGTACTGTACTGTACTGTACGTGAATTACATAGCAGTGACGTGTGTGGAAAGAGGGAGAAATTAAACAAATAAACGTAACAAAAATGGCGATGAGCTGAAATTTTCGAATTAAGCTAAAAAAAAAAAAAAAATCGCACATAATTGCAAAACACTAGAGGACAGACTTCGATTTTATCTTCGTTACGACAATTTGGGTTAACTTCGAATAGTCTTCCGGAGAACTTTGCTTTGACCTACATAAAAATCGATATTTCAGTTTGATTAAGGTTTCCTTCGGGGGTTGCAAGAGCATATGTAAGAGAAATAGAGATGCGTAGTCTCGTAACGCAAGGCATTAAGCCGTGGCTTATTTAACTTATGTGCAAATGCTGCCCTACGGATGTCCGAAATTACATTCCTCATTTTTGGTCTCTAATTATATTTTACACTATGGTTTCGAGGTACAAATATCTAATCCACTACTACGGGTTTGACGTGCCTGACGGTTCTGTCTTAAAAGAATGGAAATAATTAGTTGGATGGATAGAATAACTAATGAGATGATTACGAGTGGGCCTGGAAAGGAACCTGATGGTCAGCATCTAGAGAAGAAAAACAGCATATGCTGGGCATATAATAAAAGGATCCTCGGGGAAACTGATAAAAGTTCAGGGAATGGTGGGCAGACGGAGAAAGAGAGGACCTAGGCGTAACAATAAAAAAAATACACTGGAGAAGAACTGTCCATCAACTGAAACCCTCTGTAAAGAGGACGTCATGTGAATGAATAAATTATATTCATTTATTCATTCACATTTATTAAATTATTTTAAAAAAATCAGATTACGTAACAAAATATAACAAATTCAAAAAGGTAACAAAATTAATTTTTTTACCTTTTTGAATTTGTTAAAAATAAACGGAAAAAAGTTTATCGCAAGCAAAATATCTGAAATTTTATCCTAAATATAAAAGAAAAGAGGAACAAAACTAATATTTAAAAAAAAATTTTAAATGTATTCGAGCTTATAACTTCAAACCTTTCTTCACTGGTCATAAATTATATAAAAATTAGAAAAATAAAATTTAAACTTGTTTAAATTTATGGCTTGTGTTGTGAAGCAGAAATTTTTAAAAATTGTTTTATTAACGCATTTGAGTTTTCTATTAAAAACACTAATTAGGAGATTTTATTTCTGATGAACTTATCTTATTTATTACTTTTTTAAATTCAGATTTTTTTGTTTTAAATTTTTGAATTAAAATTTTACCACTTCAAATACTAAGGTCATAAATCTTACAAGCTTAAATGTTTACTACAATTTAAGTCTTTTATAAATTTAAAATCAATTTTATTGGCAGGAATTACAAGCTAAAATATGTTTTTTAGATATTTTTTACTTTTAAAAAATAATTTAAAAATATAATTTAAATTTTTTTATTTATATTAATAATAATAAATTACATTTAATAACAATTTAAATTCTTTTAGAAACAGCTGAATATTTTGTTGAATTAATTAAT